>NC_079147.1:254150192-254211765 GCF_945859685.1 Eupeodes corollae
AGCGTCTTTTTGGAGTGAATTTGTTGTTTTAACTAGACTCAGGCAAAAAGTCTTGAGTTTCAACAGTGTGAGCAAGCGCATCAGGACAATCTGCATCAAGGCTAAATTCGCCAACATAACCCTAATCTGCGCGCATGTCCCAACAGACAAGAAAGATGAAGACACCAAAGATATATTCTTCGAGCTCTTTCACAAGACATATGAGCAGTGCCCTGGCTATAACGTTAAAATTGTCTTAGGAGATTTTAACGTCAAGTTAGGAAGAGAACACATCTTTGGTGGCACAATCGGGAGATATAGCCTGCACGACACCATCACCGACAACGGATTCAGGCTGATCGATTTCGCTGCGGGGTGAGACGTTCTGGTAGCTAGTATGCAGTTCACACATCTCAATATTCACAAGGGGACATGGAAATATCCTGATCAATCAACCGTCAATCAGATTCACCACGTTGCGATCGACTCACGACACTGCTCCAGTATACAGGATACCCGAACATTCCGAGAGGCTAACATTGACTCGGACCACTACCTCGTTGTAGCCAAGGTACGGCTACGGATATCCCGATCCAAGCCAAAACAAGGAAGTACTGTGAGAAGATTCGACGTTAGACGGCTACAATCGCAAGAGACTGCCATGTCCTTTTTCGATCGAATCTTCTAATAACCTCTGAAGGAGTCCTATGCTGCCTGAGCATGAGAAGCACGATCGAAGAGATAGAGGGATGTCACAACACGAATGAGGTTCGTAAATTTTACCAAAAGGTAAAAAAAAACCTCCCAAGGGTACCAGCCACGAACCGAAGCCTGTAAGGACGATCAGGGGGACATCGTACAAGAACCGCAGTCTTTGTTGAGAATATGGAATGACCACTACTCCAAATTATATAACGGAGATGATGAACCGAATTCCGCTGTAAGGGAGATAAAACCACTCAGCCTAGTCGACGAAGATCAACAATTCCGGCTTTCCGACCCCGAAGAAGTGAAGATAGCTACATATTATATGTAAACTGAAGTCAAAAAAACTGCTGGAGCTGACGGCATCGCTACCGAACTATTTAAAGCAGCAGGCGATGATTTAGAAGGGGGCATGCACCAACTCATCTGCAAAATATGGTCGGAAGAAAACATGCCCGATGAGTAGAATCTCAGCATAGATTTCCCGATATATAAAAATGGAGACCCACCAAACTGCGCCAACTACAAGAGCATCAGTCTCCTTAAAAATCCTTTCCGTACGCCGTATAATGTGAACGTCTGAAGCCATTCGTCAACAACCTAATATGTTCATATCAATGTGGCTTCAGACCAGGATAGTCCAAATCGATACCCACCATCTTTTAATCCATTTTAAAGCCGCGTATGACAGCATCCATAGGGAAGAACCCAACAGAGCAATGTCTAGTCTTGGCATCCCTGTCAAACTTATCCGATTGTTCAGAATGACGATGGAGAGCAAAACTCAACCGTCAACACTAGAGGCGCAATCTTCCAAAGGTCCATCCGAAGATATTGACCTAATTTTAATATCAAAGCGTTATGTCAGTTTAGCGTTTTTGAGCATTACGACGGAAGCGAAGAAGCTATGGGTTAGTAAGCTAAGGGTTGAAGGTTAAGTATATACTCTCACCAAAAAAGGATATTGAACGACGAAGCCGTGGACAAAACGTCACCATGGACAACTCTTACTTTAAGGTAGCTACGGACTTTGTCTACCTTGGCATCGTTATACATTCAGGTAACGACACAGCTCTGAAATCACGCGAAGAATAACTCTTGCAAATCGCTGTTTCTTTGGACTAAGAAGGCAATTGAGTAGAAAAGTCCTCTCTACAGCATCTGAAATCACTATCTCAAAGACACTCATCATCGCGGACCAAGCTGGCTTGAGACGCATGTTGGTTGAGGCCCAAGTCCACCCTGAACTGTAGCGCCACCTTAAGTTAGTAAGTACCTTCAGGGATAATCTAAGTCTCAGTGGCTTTACACTCGATTCTTCTTCCTCTTATATCAATTACTGCATATGTATATTGTACATCCCCCGCATCACACAAGTCTATCTATCAATTAAAAAATATTACATTAAGTCCCCTCTCGCCTCTCTATCCTCGTCCTGGAGGTAGGTTCCCTCATCATCATCATCATCTAATGTCAATTAAAAGAGAGCACTTAAATATTAAAAATGATGGTGTTTTTATTTTCTTCCTTTTGGTTCTCATGATATATTTTTTCATCTTAATTTTATTTGCATATTATTTTTCTTTTTTCTGGTCACATTCTTCATAACACAAAAATTCTTATGGAGTTATGGAGCCCAGAGCAGAAGCGTTATGATTTGATTTTACGCGTCACACCTGCTGTCAACTGTGAGCTCAGCCTTAAGCGAACCACACCGCAAAAAACCTAAGTATATTAAAAATTTTGTATTTTTATTTTCAATTTTTTTTTACTACATCAAATAGATAAACGGGGAGGGAGGGGGAAAGAGCCTGAAGAGCGATTAAATAAAAATGATGAAAATAAAATTTCTAACGAAAAAAAGAAGTAAAATTCCATTAACCACCGACCGAAAAACAGTGAACTGTGTATAGTGTGTATTGCCTTGGGTTTGAAAGTCAAACACGATTCTTTAATTATGTAGTTCAGGAAGTAAATGTGTCATGAAGAGGACGATAACGATACGACTACGACTACGACGATGGTGATGATGATGATGACGGTGAAGATGATTATGATGATGATGATGCTTCGGTCTCGAAGAGGGGAAGTCAAATAAGTACATAGCCAAACTCAACTCACTTTAGTTTTATTGCCACCCCTGGAATAACATACTTTATACATACAGTTATATTCTTAACAACATAGAGTGTTATGACCAGGGATGTTATATTGTTTTTAAATTATTGTATTTTTGGCTAAAAACTGTCTTTTCTACTTCAATATTTTCAAAGAGATTGTTGTAAGCAATCTTTTTAAGTAATACTAAGAATTCTACGCATTAGTCAGAAGAATGTAAAAAAAATGTCCTTACGTCGACTAAGTGGCTGAGAACCTTAGTTTTTGTAAATAGACATAAAGTTTTCTTAAAATTAGCCTGAACTTGGAGTGCAGTAAAAATATACATGTATGGACAAAGAAATGGCACAGTTATGATGTTTTTTATGAATATTAGATTTAGTTTATACTTATGAATTTGAAACATTTTGATTTTTATTTCAGGACTTCTTAAAACTAATGAGGATTCTTCTAGATATACAATTAAAATTATGAGCTTTAACTAGATCTTTAAAATTATTTAAATTTGTGGTGACTTTATTTCTATTGGACAAAACAAATAGCACACATTCCTAGAATTGTAAGAAAAATCAATCTTTTAGCTTAAAATCCTTATAATTCCAAATCTAACATTATTACAAAGTTATTACTTTTTTGGGTGAAAATGATATTTCAAAGTTTCCGGGCACCTTCTTGATAAACTTTCAACTAATTGCTAGCATATACTCTGAGGGATAGAATACCGTTTCAAAGATCTTTTAATTTTTTAATATTTTCTGCTCAATCTTAACCTTAAAATAATTATATTGATGTTTTATGGGATTCAGATCGGAATTTGACCTAGTCAGATCAATAGATCAATTTTTTCGTGTAAAAGCAAATTTTTGACTATATTTGATGCATGTTTGGGATCATTGTCACGCAGAAATATCACATTTATGGGCAAAGCCTCAAAGGAAAATGGTTCCATGGTATTCTTCGGAATATTGTGATACGAGAATTTATCCATTCTCCCATCAATCCTAACCAGTGGACCCAGTTCATACCATCAAAATGCTTCCCACACCATCAAGTTGCCCCTCAATGTTTCACAGTCTTAAGAATGTACTTGTGATTTTATATTCGGCACATTGGGCGATTAACACTTTTTTTCTAATCTAGACCAATTTGATTAACTTTGGTTTCTTTCGTCACTCCAAACCATTCTTCCAAAATTGCACCGTTTTGTTGTTGAGGGTTTTTCCAAAAGTTTAACGAGCTTTGATATTCTTCTTGGTTTTTTTTTGCTCACACGTCCAATCAAGTTAGTATCGTCGAGTCTTCTTTTTATCAGTCTGCTTGAGACATCAATACCAACATTGTATAAAGTTATTATATATGTACATGGTGTGCATTTCTATTACAAAAAGAAATTTTAGGCAAGACAATTTCGTACAAGTGATATTTTCAATGCGTCAATTCACTTTTGACAGTTCTTGTCTTGTTAGGAGGGCTGGGCTTGAGACGAGACTTGTGCTAATCTTGTCTCAGTCTCATCAAAATAAAAAAATTCAGTCTCATCTTGGCATCAGCTTTTCTTCCATACAACTGAGTCTCGTATCGGTCTCGCTTTTTTGTCTTTGTGAAATGAGATTTGATTGCCTTTTAATTGAATGATATTACTGGGTGGAGACACGTAAAACGATAGGTCAAATTGTAGGCCCAATCAACTTTCAAATATTAAATAAGTAATTAAATGATTACAAATAGTAAATTTAATATAAAATACTGAACGTAACGTAAGAATTTTCACAATACGTTTGTTTACAATCCGGATCGGAAGTATTAACACAAAAAATGTTTGCTTTTTTTCTTCTATCTAGAAAAAGAATTTAAAACCTGAAAAGACCGACGAGACTCTCGATAAATTCAGACCGTCTCGTCTCGGTCACGTCTCGCATGTTTTCGCCTATGTTTAACAAAACAACACCTATACTAGTCCCGACTTGAACTTTTGGAATTCAATACAAACAAAAATTGAGAACAAGGTTAAGTGCATCTTTTTTATTGTAAATTAGTGTGAAAAGAGAAAAAAATCAAACTTTTTTGTTTAAACAAAATTTTTGGCATAAAACAAGAATATAAGAAAACGTAACGATTAAATTAATGGCAAGATTTTTGTTTTTGATTAACTAACAGTAAACAATTCCAAAGCAAATTCCATTTCACAAATAATAGCAACAAACTAACTTTTTTTCACTTAGTCAACTATTATACCTGGCTGGCATAAGTTCTGTCACATTTTAAAAACGAAGTAACAAAAGTCAACGGAATATTTTACGATCAGATTTATTTTATACGTTAGTATATTATACAATACAAGTTTGAAGAAAGAAAATTGTTTATTAAAAATGCCAGCCTCGAGCTTTAACGGCTTAAGACGGCATTCTTCAATCTATCCCAGTTTCCATGGGAAGTCTGATAAGCTAAGTTCTTTAACTCTGACCACAAACTGTGGTCCAACGAATTCAAATCTTCACTTCCTGATAGCTAATCCAAAGAGGCGATACAATCAAGAGAACAACACTTTCAATAAAATTTCCCTAGTAGACTTTTGATCCTATTTTAACACCTTTTTCGCAAAAATTCAGTGATGTAACGCCTTGATACGATACCGTCCAACAAACTTATAACAAATGAGAGGTGGTGTTCACGCTGAGCTCATGGAAAAGCTTTTTTAACTTCTTTAGACGAAGTGGTATAAAGCTTATCATTTTGTTTATAAAAAACTTCTTCTACCGTACAAACTTTTTCATCCGAAAATATCATATTTTGATACCCATTTCTCGCGTGCCACTGCACCAATCGTTTATTTTATTTCAAGTTAGGAGTAAGAAGATGTCCGTTGATTGACTATAGGCTTGCATGTGGAGATCCTCCCAAATGAGCCTTGGCATCGACCTAGCGGATATATCCAACTTCATGGACATTATCTTTTGCTTACGTAAAGGATTTCTGCGAATTCATTCACGCACAGCCTTAACTTTCCCAGTTGTTCGAGCAACGGCACGTGGACCTTTTGGTCTTTACTCTTTTTCCGAAAGTTTATCAAAACGTTTTATAGACCGAAAAACAAACATTTGTGATATACCGAGTGGTTTTAGAAACTCAACAATTTGATTTGAATTTTGGAGGCACTTAAGTGATGCGATTATCGCAACACAATTTTTTGGAGCCTTACTCCTAGTTAAGCAGTCTTTTTTTTAATTCTGAAATGTAAATCTTAAAACTTATTAAATGTAACTAAGATTTCCCCCAATAAACAGAATCTTTTTTAAACATGAATAAGGTCTAGAACAAAAATCTTCTTATTAAGATGCAATGCCTCAGAAAAAGTTCAACTCGAACAATGATTTACGAAAGCTTGTAAATGTTAACGGTAATTTTCTATATATTATTTCTTAAACTCATTTAAATCAGAAACAGTTTCAGAAGAAGATGAATAGGGACGAAAAAAAATGTTACTTAACCGAAATGAAAATTCTTACAAATTTGATTAAAGAAGGTATTGCTAGCTTTACAAACAATGAATGGAACCAAAAATTAAGAGGGTTAAAAAAGGTGACAAACCTTTCTGGAACATTGTAAAGGTGATTAAGAAGTCTAACTTAACTATACCCGCACTAAAACTAGATAATGGGCTAGTAGCCTTACCTGATTCTGAAAAGGCAAACGCTTTAGGCAAAATATTTACCGATAGCCATACACTAAAAAACAACTCCACAACCAATAGCAACGTGGAATCATTAGAATTGCATTTGATCAACTCAAGCATCTTAAATGATCAAGACGAGTATGTTACAATTAACGAAGTTATCGACACACTCCTTGAATTGATTACTCGAAAGTCAGCTGGCTTTGATACCATACAAAATCTTTTATTTAAAAACCTTCTAAGGTATTACATTTTTTTTTTATTTGTTCAATTCATGTATCAAGTCTAGCTACTTTCCAATAGATTGGAAAAATGCTAAAATTATTCCAATTTTGAAACCTGGAAAAAACGTAAGCCATCCTGTTAGTTATCAGCTTACTAAGTTCTGCAGGTACGTGTTTTGAAAAAATAATTAAAAACAAACTAATGGCACACATTAACAATAATAACATACTGCCTCCTGAGCAATTTGGGTTTCAAGCATACCAGCCGTACAGTCCACCATATCGATCGAATAACCAAAATCAATAAAACCAATTTGGCATGACACAAACTTTTGATGCTCAACTTTCCCATGTATATTAAAAAAATTGTGAAGTCCTTTCTACCATAAAGAACTTTAGTTGTTTCTGTTAACAAAAAAAGTAAATTGCATGTATAATTATTATTCTGTCTAAAAATATGGACCGGTTCACAATTTTCATTGAAAAGAATTTTAGTTTTTGATAATAAATAAATAAATACATTTTATTTTATGCAACAGTTCGTTTGAGAACTAGGGCCTAGTGACTGACAACTCTTAACCATTCCTGTGTGCGAGGACTGTTGTCAAGGATGGAAAGAACCTACAGTTTTAAGCCGAATCCAAACGGCAAATTCGGGAAATCACTTTTCATGGCTAGAAATACTTTTGGAGAATTTTTCAATTCCTCGCAAGATGCAGTACCCGTGAAAAAAACTTTAGGTGGCTTAGGCAGGTCTCAAACCAAAGACCTCTCGCATGACAGTCCATCGCACTAACCATCATGCCACGGGTATGATAAGTCTTCACGTTTAAATAAAATTCAGCGAACAAAATTGTATAACATCGCTGATCAGATACCTCCTGAATCCACTCAAATGCATTGAGGTAGTTCAGCACGAGTAGAATAAGAACTAAGAAAAAAACTGAAACTATACTAAACTTTAATTTTAGATCCTGTTAAAGTTTCCCATTAAATTCAGGAGGCGGGCGAGAAGGGGAGGATTGTAGTTATATTCTTTTTTTCTTATATTTTGCACTTTCATCTCCCCCATCCATTAGTGTCAAGGTGCTTAGGGACATAGGAATGAGAGGAAGTTGGGGCCTTAAAGCTACACATAAAAACATATGTGCACATCTATGTAGTTCAGGATTATGATGATGATGTTGATGATGATGATGTGATGATGTCAGTTTTAGATTATGTACATCTATACTTAAAATATGCTTTGCTTTTGGCCTCATATCTTTTTGATGAACACCATCACGTTCATTAAATATTGGTAAATTCTTTGAGAGGATTTTCGTGTTAAAGAGAAAACTTTTTTCAAAATCACAAGCATCCCAAGAATCGGCAAAGGAGGGACTATAATATTCCGAATAGAGTATTGGAGGTATATAGTTAGGCGTACTATAGTAAACTTCAATGATGATGAAATGAAAAAAAATATATGTTTTTGACATTTTGATAATAAACCTTACAAATAAAATTTATTACATGCCTACGATTCCGGGTATGTACACTCGGGCGTATACGCAATATAATTTATTACGCCTCTTTTGCTTTGTTCCGAAGATTTGACGTCAAGACGTCAAACTATATAAACATTAACTGGTCGAGATTCCTCCATGATTAATGCTGCTGCTGCTACTTTATGTTATGTATGCAGAAGATGTAGGCATAGACGTAGAGGGAAGGTATTTTGATTGAAAACAAATGAATTTTGGTACAAGCAATTGAAATAATAATGAAATTTAATTATTAATTCAATTTTATGCCAATGTCATGTTTGTGTTGTTAAGGATTTTGCTTAGGCAACCGACCCTTGGGTTTAAGATACTCGCACAAGTATTACCTATGGCAGTTTAAGCTTCTGTTTGTTGATCAAAGTTTTCACATTTAAACAATTTCGATTAATTAAGCAGAGTAGATGATTCACATTCAGATGAAGGTATGCTTATGAAATAACATTAAAAATAATATCTTTAATTAAATTCTTGTGTCAGCTAAAACTATAAAGGACCAACGTTTCTATTTGTGTAACAATATTTAGCAAACACAAGGGCGTATCAGTTTAGGTAGTTTCTTTTTTTTTGGAATCCCATAAACTTTTATGAGGTAGGCGAGTTTCAAACATTGGATTAGCAGAAGAATACAAAACATCAACAATCCGTCTCTAGTTTCTTGTTTTTTTGTAAATACAATGTTTTTGTTTTGTATATAGTTTTATTTTATTTGTACAAAATTCCCAATTCTATAACTTTGCTGCTGATGGAACATCACCACATCAGGCAAACTCCTAAAAGGGGGCGATAAAGTGGTCGGTAGTAGTGTGTCTATGTTTGATGATGATTTCATATTTGCTCTGGGATAATATTTAGCCAGCTTCACATACCCATCATCATCGTCGTCCAGCTCTCAAAAGTATCTATACAAAAATCCTGTATAGAGTCCTTGTAGGTTTTTGTTATTTATGCATAGGAGTTTTTCACAGATACCGACAAATTTTTTTTTTTGTTTTTCTATTTTCATCAGGTTTTGAATTCATTTGGGATTATCAACATATTTGTTTATACCTGAAAAACTATTATTTAAATTTCTAAAAAAGGGTTTTAATTTTTGTTTTGCTTTTTGGTGTCTGATGTACTTTTCATGTTAAAAATTTAATGGAAATTCTGATCCCAAAACAAAAACTTGACAGCATTGTCAAATAACTATCAACTGTGGCAGTTTAAACAAAAGTATTGTTTATTCAACAGAAAGTAAATATTCACAATCATGAAACAAAATGTGATATACTAAATAAAATATTCAGGCCTTTTTATTGCTCGTATGTGATTACCTTGAAAGCTTTAAGCTATTACCTTGAGCAGCATCAGTGGTTTTTGAATAAAGTTAAATTTGTTATTTTTTTTTTTGGAATACGGGTTTCATAGAAAAAAGGTGGGCAGATGGGTTTAAAAGGGTGGACATGATAAATTCATAAAATACCAAAGGTCTGTAAAAATTTCTTCAAACAATCGTTATTGTGATTGCATTTCAGCTTAAATATTTTTTCAATATCTCCGAATTTGTTTGATTATGAATAAGTGTGATTTCTCAGTAATTGTAGCTTATTAAATTCTAATTTCTTGCTATTTCTAGAATTTTGTAGGTGTAATAGTTTTTGAGTGATTGTTTTTTCCTTAAAATAAGTCAGAAGATAGGAAAAAAATCATAAATACTTGCTTACTTAAGGTGGCTCTACAGTCCTTTGTGAACTAGGGCCTCATCCAACAAATTTCACCATCTAACTCGGTCCCTAACGAGATGTCTCCAGTTTTGCAATCTTAGCAGGGTGAAGATACTTTCCACTTGTTCGCGCCACCCGATCCGCGGTCTTCCTTTACGGCATTGCTGTACTGTGCGTTTTGATAATGGGCCCTGCGTTATACGTAAACGAGCCATCTTAGTCTTTGGACTTTAACATTGGCTGAGTCTTTGTCACTGTACAGCTCGTCGTTCTATCTTCTCCTCCACTTACCTTCGATACATACGGGACCGTAGATCACTCGAAGAACTTTTTTCTCGAAACGACCCAATGTGCTTTCATCCGCTTTTGTCATAGTCTATGCTTCTGCACCGTATAGCAGGACGGGGATGATAACCGTCTTATATAGCAACACTTTGGTCCCTCGAGAGGGGATTTTACCACTCAATTGCTTTCTTAGTCCAAAGAAACAGCGGTTAGCAAGAGTTATTCTGCGTTTGATCTCAGCGCTAGTGTTGTTTTCTGCGTTTACAGCGGAGCCTAGGTAAAAGAAGTCCTTGACTACCTCAAAGTTACGTCTGTCGATGGCGACGTTTTGACCAAGACGTCGGTGTTGTATGTCCTTTCTAGACGACAGCATGTACTTTGTTTTGCCCTCATTAACCGTTAAACCCATTTTTGCCGCTTCTGCCTCAATACTCACAAAAGCCCCATTGACATCACGCTGAGTTCTTCCGATTTTGTCAATGTCATCAGCATATGCCAGTAATTAGACAGACTTTTGAAACATAGTACCTCTAGTGTTGACGTGTGAGCTCTGCACTATTTTTTCCAGCACGATGTTAAAAAAATCGCATGTTAGCGCATCACCTTGTCTAAAACCTTTTTTGACATCGAAAGGTTCTGTTAAGTTGTTTCCAACCTTTATGGAGCAGCGTGAATTCTCCATGGTCATCCTGCACAAACGGACGAGTTTGGCAGGGATGCCAAAACTAGACATGGCTCTATACAGCTCGACCCTGTAGATGCTGTCATATGCGGCCTTGAAATCGAAGACAAGATGGAGGGTGTCGATTTGGTGTTCTTTTAATTTTTCCAGGATCTGCCGTAATGTGAATATTTGATCAACTGTGGACTTTCCTGGTCTAAAACCACACTGATGAGGACCTATCAGGTTGTTGACGGTGTGCTTTAGACGTTCACATATTACGGCAGAGAAGATTTTATAGGCGATATTAAGTAGACTGATTCCTCTATAGTTGGTGCAGTTTAGAGGGTCTCCTTTTTTCAGGATCGGGCAAACAATACTGAGGTTCCATTCATCGGGCATGCTTTCTTCCGACCTTATCATACTGATAAGTTGGTGCGTGCTCCTAACCAAATTATCTTCAGCTGCTTTGAAGAACCCGGCATTCAATATCCACTCCAGCAGCTTTGTTAGACTTCAGCTTAGATATGGCAATCTTTACTCCGATTGAGTCGAAAAGACAGGATTGTTGGCTTCGTCAGTTATGTTGAATGAATCATCCTTCCTGAGAGCGGGATTAGGCTCTTCGTTGCCGTTATACAGTCTGCAGAAGTGGTCCTTCTATATCCATTGACTGCGGTTCCACTATGATGTTTCCACTTTTGTCTTTGCAGCCTTCGGTTCTAGGTTTATGTACTTATGAATTTCGTTTGACCTGTTCATAAAACTTTCGAACTTCATTCCTGCTTTTAAACCTCTAAACATCTTCGACCTTACGCTTCTCCCTCTTTTTCCTTCTGGGAAGTCGGTGTTACTTTCACGTCTTCTTCTCATAGAGCTCATGAGCAGCTCTCATCCTTTCATGCAGCGCCGCTTTACGTGCCTGTTGTGTGGCTGTATTTGCCTACCAACATTCCTCATCAAACCAGGGGTTACTTTTTGGTGACTGCTTCCAAAAAAGCACGTCAAAGGAGGCTTTCTGATTACATTTTGGCAATGTTGCCACTGGTTTTTGATACATTGTGTTGGCAGCAGAGAACTTCGAAAGAGGTTACTTGTAAATCATACGGAGAAGGATTTGGCGATTTCTTGCGATTGTTGTTGTTCGACGTTGTACCTTCTCCCACCATCTACTTACTTTGCCTTGGGTCTAGAAACCCAACAAGGTAGTGATCAATCTAGTTGACGTAAGATTGATCTGTAGAGCTCCAAGTTCCTTTTTTGATTTTGAGGTGTGAAAAACGCGTACTGGCTACCATGACGTTTCGCCCCGCAGCAAAATCTACGAGCCTGTATCCGTTGTAGCAGGTGTTGTCATGCAAGCTGTTTTTCCCGATTATTCCACCAAAAATGTTTTCCTTTCCTAGCTTGGCATTAAAATCGCCTAGCACAATTTTAATATCGTAGCTGGAACACTGCTCATATGCTTTGTCCAAGGGCTCAAGTAACATACCCTTGGTGTTGTCATACTTCTCTTCTGTGGGGGCATGCGTGCATATTAGGATAATAATGCCAAATTAGGCCCTGATAGTCATGAAGAGTTTTTTGATGCACCCTTAGCTTAAAACTTGTTGCCCAAGTCTACCTCCAATGACAACGTTGCATCCAATTAAGCGTTGTTGGTTTTTCTTGTAGCAGTCACCATAGTAAATATCAAAGTATTTCATCAGGCCCAGCCCATCCCATAGCAAACCCTGGATGACGGTGATCTTTGCTTTATAGCAGTCTAGGGCCTTTGCTAAATCTTTGGCTGCATGTGGTCTATTAAGGCACCTAATATTCCACGTGCGTATCCGAAATTGGTTGTCATTTGTTTTTGTTTACTGGTTTTTCATTATGTGGTCAGGAAGTCAATCACGACTTTCAACCCACAGGACCAAGTCCTTGATTTAACTTCAAAGGGCAACCGCTCCATACTGGCCTGGACTTCCATTATGTCGTAGTACCCCTATAAGGTGTTTACTTACTAGATCAACCTAACTGCAACTGTAGACGACACCGTTAATTCCATCTTGGTAATTTCTCCGCTACCAGAGAGGTTCCTTAGTGGAAACACCCCTCCCACCCATCTTTCATTTGCTAGCCCCAACAACGTTTCACTTGGGTTGGAACTCAATCTTCAGTTGAGATACTTGGCACCCAATGTTCACCACGGAGATTTGAGAGCAGAAAGAGGATAGACGGAGATGGGTTTTGAGAAAAACCTTTGGACGCCTGTGTCATCTTAAATACACATGTCTACCATTGGAACATGAAATTAAAAAATATGTTAAATTAAAATTTCTTCATCATTTATTAAATTTATTGTTTCCAACACTTATTTTCTAAATTTTTCCCCCCTTAAAATACAATAAATTGTTAGAATCCAATTCATCTAGCAATTCGATATAAAATTTCGAAACATGAAGTATAGCCTTCACCATTTCTTACTATTAACTTAAAAAATGCTGAATTTCTAAACAAGCTATAATTTCGCTCTGCATCATTTCTTTGAGTACCGCAACCAAAAATTATGTTACCCTCTTAACTGAACAATCACTCCACACTTTTTTTCGAAAATATTTGCATTAAAATTTAAATATATATGCAAAGGTACCTACCATATTTTCACAGCTGAAACAATGAAGTCTTAGATTTATATTGAGAAAATCAAATTCTCCCATCTGGAACAAAGGAAACACAAAATAAAGTATCTGCCATTAGATTTTTACGAAAACAAACCAACAACCACATCTAATGAAATTCCTTTTCCTTAATATTTTGGAAAATATCAAAGCCTCAAACCCATTAAGTTTACTGTTGTGTATAGATGTAGCCGAGGTAGAGATATTAAAACCACTCAACTGTTCATAATTCACCAAATAAATAATAGTAGTATACCGCAAAATGTTTTTAGGGATGTGGATTTCGCCTTTGTACAAAAATCCTTTAAGTTGTTTTTTTTTTGTTTTTCATTTGGTCCTAGTATTCAAAAATATATATAATACCGCAGTATTATTAAGACCAACCTACCAAGCTCAAGCTGCTGTCATCTGACATTAACAATATTGGTCTAGAACAATATTTAGCTAAGTTGTTGTTGTTGTTGTTGTTAGACTTGTATATGTATTTATGTGTAACAGACACATAAAACACAAAACATTTCCCTTTCCATTTTCAATTACAATACGAGACGCGCATAAGAATTTTATTCAAAATTATTATTCAGCCTTAATGTGTCCTCATAAAGATTTACAGCCCCGTTGATTCATGGACTATAGCTTAGCTACGAGTATTATAGCTAAAGGCTGTAAACATTATTTTATGGCGCATGTGTTACTATGAAATCGTATCCTTGTATCGTATCGTAAAGGACTATACGAGCACGAGGTAGGTATTAGTTTTTAGCACTTCTTAAGAATGCACATAAATTCCTTAAAGGACTCTCTCTCTGATCATTTATTTTCAAAGGGGAAAGAAAAAATCGACGAACCTCAATAAAACAAACAAAAATACACTACACATGTACGAGGAGGTCCGGCAGCCTCTAAAGACTACACCTTCGTCCTTCATACTTATATTTATTTGATTATTGACTGAAGACCAATCGAAGAATTATTTTTACCTACTTTCGGAAGAAAAGTCAAAGTTAAGAAAGAAAAAAAATAACAATAAAAATGATACATGATCATAAATTTACTGAGCCAAATTGAATTGCCAATATGTATTACCAGAACTATATAATCAAGTCGATGTAAAGGCTATAAGGCTATATACAGTTACAGCACACAAAACACATCAGCCAATAGGGAGCCATGCGGGTGGTAATGGTGGAATGGTTTGGTTCTTTTTTTTTGTGTTGAAGGACACTCGACACACGCGTTTTCCCTTTCCCAGGAGCCTTTATTCCATTATCATCTCATTTCAGGTCCTTTTGGAATAACATATCTCATACACACGATCTACGAGAGCAAATATAAGGATACGGTGGTGTTCTTTTTTTCCAACTTTTTCTCGTTTCCTTTCCAAAGGAATTGGATACGAATATTTGATTATTATTATTATTTTTGCAACCAGTAGAGCGAAAGTAAATATACAAATAAATAAATCTAAACATTGAAAAGAGCCACAAAAAAAAAGTCAGGAAATGAAAAAAAAAAAAGAAAATATAAGTTTTTGTGGACTTAGTATGTTAGTACCTTGGCCAGTCATACATTCAGTATTCATTTTTTCGGAAACTTATTTAAGTAGTTTTTTGCAAGCGATTGAATATTGAATGGCCAATTTTTTTTCTCTATTTCAGGAAACGATATTGAAACTTGAGAGGCAGTGTTTTTGATATGCTTTTTCAATATAAACAAAAAATCAATCATGCAAATAATAAATTATTCTTCAAGAATGTATAAGTTATATGAAAAAGTAGAGTTTTGGAATTGAGAATCTTATTTGCATGATTATACTCTAATTTCCGATGGGAACTAAATTTTCCATACAATTGATTGATTCTGAGAAAATCTGAGCTCAAAAACTTATTGGTTTACAGAACTCAATTGCTTTCGTTTGATACCCTTGAAGGATTACACTAGATATTATAGAACCAAGATTTTAATGTCTGAAGTTCAAAAATAATGCAAGCAATTAAAGGTTAAGTTAAATTTAAAATTAAAGGTAAAATAAACTTTGTACCAATTTTTGGTAGAATTTCTTCCAGTTTTTTTTAATAATTTTTCTGGTAAATTCTTCTAATGTTAAAATGTTTGTTTCATACCAACATTTTGGAGCTCAAAAATAATTTTTTGTTTTGCTTTTATTTATAAAAACAACTATAAAAAATATGATCTTTTTATTGCTTTTCTCATAACATTTGGGTCGTTTAAACACCTTTGTAAGCAAAGCTATTATTTCAGCATATAATGAGAGTTCCTCTTGATGTTGTGAATAACCTGAGAGCACTGGCTCGATTTTAACTTCCCATAGCAAGTAATTGTAATGGGTCCGATTTGTCCAATTGAAAATTTTGATATTTCATTCAAGGTCCCTGGAGTCAAAATAAAAGAATTTTAGGAAGATGTTTTTTTTTTTAATTTTATTTTATCAAAATCTTAAAGCTATCCTAAAGATGGACAAAAATTCTTTAAAAAAACTAGCTTAAATTTCAAAAACTTAAAAAACTATCTAACTGGCCCTGTAGCGGTGCTCTAAGTTAATCCATTATCTTATAACTACTGCCTTTCGGCTTAAGAGCAATTTTAATACTAAATAACAAGAACTTAATATAAAACCAAGAAAATTAAAAAAAAAAACTTGGTATCCTTATCACTATTTTTATTTTATATAAAATTTAAACTACTAATTTCTCAAACTAGCCGTTCGGATTCGGCCTAAAATTGTAGGTCCCTTCCATTCCTGACAACAGTACTCGCACACAGGAATGGTTGAGAGTTGTAAGTCACTAGGCCCTGGTTCACAACGGACTGTTGCGCCACCCCATTTGATTTGAAAATTTAAAACTAAATTAAAAAATAAAACCGAAACCCATTATAATACTTAAGCTACTTAAAACTAACCCACACCAATTATACTACTTAAAATTACTTAAAAACTAGAACGTTCACAGTGAGCTTTTTTTTTGATTATAATTTCTTGTTGGTGACACCCTGACTGTCCCTAACCTAATCCGTAAACCTATGTAAGCCGGCTAAGACCAAACGCCCTAGACAACTTTTAATTCCATTCTCTATTTGAAGATAGCAAAATTGGTTCTCCTGACTCACCCTATCTCTTCGGTTCCTATCAGAAACAGTCCTACTGAACCGAAGGCGCTCGGCTCCGTTCAGTACGAGGACGTCTCGACTGTAAAGGAGTCGCCTATCTAAATTTTACGGCTGACGTGTTAGATTAGTGAAACTGGCTCCCTATCCTGTAGTAGCCCTCGATTTTCTGAATAGAGAAAAGCTTCGGGCGGAATGTTGCCACTCAAACGTGCACTTTCGTAGTACTCATTGTTGGGATAGTAAGCCCCCAAAATTAAGCAGTTAGTCGACGACATCTCTCTCGCGCAATGTGACCTTTACTAAGTTTCAGCAATAAATTATCTATTCTGTTTATGTCGGCTCTGCTGAACGTGGTTAGAAAAGTAATGTTTGTACTCCGACTCTGATGTTCTGTGCAGTTCAAGACAACGTCGCAGACATTCTCATAACACCCAAATCTTTTCTATTTGAGATGGGTCAACGTTGAACCATCGCGGGCACCCATAAGCAATCATCGGCCGGATAAGGGTCGTGTAGCTGACAAGACGGCTGCTAAAAAACAACTGTCTTGTCAGAGCAAAGGCTTCCCTAGCTCTGGCCAGAGCAGCACTCATATGTTTGTCGAAATTCAAGTACTAATCCAACCAGATGCCAAGGTACTTTTCTAGACTTTTATTCACCAGTGGCTGTCGATTTGGTCCAACGATCACTTGATGTTTCCAGTTCTTTCTCGTATCCCTGGAGGCAACATACAGCTTCCAGTCATCGCAACTTTGCCGAATCTTGTCGAAGTCACCCTGCAAAAGTGTCTCGATAACTTTAACTTTTGGGACCGTTCTGTACGCAATAAGGTCATCGGCGGCGGCGTACGCTATTACCTGAGTCAGACTTGCTATCAGATCACTGGTGTAAATGCTGAATAAGATCGGCTGAATAAGACCATTTTTAATATTAATGATTTTGGTAGATATTACCTTGCCAATTTTGACAATAAACCGTCTACTATTAAGCATATCATAAAATATATACAACAGTGGCTTACTTATGCCAAGTCTGTTTAACTTTAGATACAGACCCTTTAACCATACGGTTCCGAAGGCCTTCTCTTAGGAGGATGTCTGTGCGTGCGCGTGTACGTACGTTATTACGTCCGTACGTTCGCAACGTTTTTTTCGTCGTACTTGGCAGAAAGGCCGCTGACTACTGCACTCCTACTTTGAGCCTTAGTAAGGGATTTAAGGTTATTTTCCCATCCAGAGAAGATTGGGAGGATCACATCGTGTCGATAGGTTTCGACACAACCATCTTTACTGACGGCTCAAAGATGGAGTGCGGAGTTGGTTCTGGGATCTTTTCTGAGTCTCTGAATGTAGCTAAATCCTTTAAGCTTCCTGACTTTGCTAGCATCTTTCAGGCTGAACTGCTGGCAATAAGGGAGGCATTTAAGATACTTAAACAAAACCCAAACCAAAACCGAAATGTGGCTATCTTTACAGACAGTCAGGCAGCTGTCAAAGCCATTCACTAGGCCAAATCCTCATTTAAATTGGTCCAGCAATATCGCGATGAGCTTGCGAGCCTGAACATTAACCTCGATGTCACCCTGATCTGGGTTCCGGGCCATAGTGGTATCGTGGGAAATGAACGAGCTGACGAGCTAGCCAGGCAAGGACTGGCCCTTCATAGCTCACTTGGCGCTATGAAGGGTAAAATCTTTTCTATCTACCAAACTGATTCAAACCGAAGGTGGAGCAATTTACCCAACTGCATTATATTTAGAAAGATATGGCCCACCTATAATAAAACCCGTACAAACGATCTTCTATGCAATCCAAGGCAAGACATAGCCAGAATTGTTGCGGTTTGTAATGGATATTGGCCTATAGGAGTTCATGCGGAGAAGTTGGGTATCTCCTACAACACCTTTTGCCGTAGTTGTAGTGACCAAAGAGAAAGTGAAACGATAATCCATTTCCTCTGCAAATGTCCTGCTTTGGCAAACACTAGAATGAAATAATTTTGATTAGCATTCTTTCACGAGCTTGATGAGCTATCTGAGACAAAGATTAGAAACCTAATATTTTTTCTCAATGCGACAAAAGGCTCTAACATAATCGCTATGAAGCTTCTCTATAAATCTGTCCCTTTCAATCACAGGTCAAACGAGGTTTTGGTATCAAAACGGCGCACTACAGCGCTAATTGGATCTCAGGCTAGGTTGCCTTGAGATCGCCATTTCTACCTACCTACCTTGCAGAAAGGGCTCTCTAGAAAATTGAGTGGGTAGTTTTTTCCATAACATTTTAAAAAAAAGGTAAACATTGCGGTTAACGCTAAATATCTCACAGACCAAAAACGCTAGAGACGTGAATTACATTTTATATTATATATCGTAACGTGATACTAAACAAATATATTTTTGGAAAAAATTAAAACTAACTGTTTTTTATAAATCAAAAAACTGAAAAAAAATTGTCAACTCGAAAATTTTACGAATAAAAAATTATTTCATTTTCAAACTAATTTTGTGCAACGAAAATAACGTTTTTAAGATCTTTTAAAATGTTGAGAAAAATCAAATAGACAGTTTTCTTAGAAAAAATAAAAACCTAATACTAAAACTTGGTACAAATTTACTTTCGACTCAAATATTTAGCTTTTCAAAAATTAAAAATATTGTCTTCAAACTTTTTTATTTTACAGAAAATATTGCTTTTGATATTCAATAGCTAATTTTTTAAATCCAACAGTCCATTTTTCATACAAAAATAAAATCTACGCAGATTTGGTAAAAATTGATTTTCGGTTCTTGATATTTCTCAAATTGATTTCATTCATTCAATTTGTAAAAAAACTTTCAAGCAAGACAAATCTACAGACGGGATCGAAAGTTCTTAGTGTGGGTCGCATCCCAGCCTCTTTGTATTATTTTTTCTTCTTAATTCTTCTAGAGCCAATATGGTTGTTTGTTAAACAAATTTTCGAGCTCAAAAATAATTGTTTGTTGCATCTTTTATTTATATAAAAATATGAAACTTATTTTTCTCATAACTTTTTTTTCTGAATACTGAAATCGGTATGAAAATTCCTCTTGATATTGTGATAAACGATTCAGAATCTACTCTCATATGCGTCTATATGTTAGGTTAGGTAAATGGGTTTTTTTTTTTTATAATAAGCGCACACTCAAGGGGATATATTACCCTTATTATGTAGACACAGTGTGAGCACTAGGAAAGGGAGAGAGGGGTTGAAAGGAGATGTCGGTGCACATTGGTTTTGAATTCCTGAATATTGCAATAGCTGGGAAAGACAGAGTGTGGCAAGGCATTCCACATTCGCATAGTACGGCTAAAGAACGAATCTCTGTACTTGACAGTACGACCGAAGATGGGCTCGAGGGTTGGGGTTTGGTGACGTTATCATACTTAGATCATTGTTGATCCATTGTGATAACTCGAAGTATTGAACTTCCCAGAAAATATAACAAAATATGATGAAACTATGATGTCTGTGGATTGAATTGCTCTAGCAATCTAGAGGCTTGGACAAAGCCTTCAGGCTGTTTTCTGAAATGACTCATAGTTAATTCAAGATTATTTCAGAAGTTTCTGCTTGCAGTAGCATTAGAAGTGGGCTGTTTTTTCATGCTCTTCTTCATCAATTAAGTGTGGTCAGGATGTAATATAACAAGTCATGACCTGTTATTGTGCTCACAATCAATCGTAGAGATTTTTTGTCAGAGTAAATAATCGAAAGGGATCTAGTTTTGTCGAATTTGGGGCATAATTTCCTGACCGTGACATAGGTTTCAAGGTTTTTCCATCTTTCATTTGATTTTTTAAGTATATCTAATTATCAATGACCTGCATTGGTCAACAAAATGGGATGTTTTTCCCTTCATCAGCTTTCTCGTTTCCAGGCGTCCCAGGAGTCTAATGTTTTGTTGCGGGCTGAGTTAGTTTTTCGCGACAGTAATTTATAAGCTCCGATTCGATTACTGTAGCAGAAATCGATTTTAATACTGTTTGGCTCTCAATGTTAACGGTGAAATCAACTAACGATAGTGCTATCATTGAAACCTTTTTTGCAGCTTCCAATAGAAAAGTAAAAAAACGTGCACTTACCTGAGCAACGGTTTTCGAGCAGTCAGCATTATATGGAATTTGTCGACTCGCTGATATGTGGGCTTTTTCCAAGAAATCAACAATCACGTATCATTGTGTACCCAATTGTTCCTATCAGGGAAGGTAGAACAGAAGGGTTTATTAAAGTTCAGTTAGGGTGTCAAGTAGTCTGTGCTTACATTGTTTCCGTTGCATCCGTGCAAGTCCTATATGGCTGGTTTTCTAGCAACTGGTCTAGCTCAACCGTTAGGCAAGGTTTATAGCAGTTTCTTGGGAAAAGCCCAAGTCCAAGGGTAAAAGATTGAATATTGTTTCCATTCCTGCAGTAGAAGTGGTTTTCATCGCTCTTGTTATGCCTTTACATGCCATTTTATGCACCCTTGTGAGGTTTTTTAGATATATAGCTTTCGTTAACGTATTTCAACATACCATGTTACCATAAGTGAGTAATGGTTTGACAATTATCTGATGGTCCCTTGTTTCTACTGAAGCTTTTATTTTGGAAGTAGAATTCGAATACTTAACTAACTTTGTATATACATACAAGGATCTCTAATGAATATGGACTTCAGTTCAGTGTTTCATCCAATATAAGTTCTAAGTATTAAGCTTAATCTGACATCAGGTATTGTCCTCTTACTTGTAAAAAGAGCTAGGTCTATTTAAAGGGGGTTAAACATTAAGCCACATTTTGCTGTCCATGTCAAAATTCTGCATAAGGCTTGGTTAAGTAAAGCTATGTCGACAGCAGCGAAGGTTACTTTTATAATTACCATGGTCAGATTTGTAAATGGCTTCGAAATAAAAGTACCAAACCATCAGCTGCCTCGTTATAGTAAGAATTTTGTCACAAGAACATTTTTGAAAGGAAAAAACAAGTAAAAAAAACAAGGAAAAAATGATGCAGTATTGTTACAGAAACGTCAGACATTCACCTTTGTTTTCTGACATAGGTTGACTTTCACCCTAAAAAGAAATGAATTAGGTAGCACAACAGTCCGTTTAAAACTAGTGCCTAGGTCCTAGTGACTTACAGCTCTCAACCATACCTGTGCGCGTAATTCTGTCAGGGGTTAAAGGGACCTACAGTTTTAAGGTTAGTTCGAACGGCTAATTTGCGAAAGCACTTTTCATGAGAAGAATTACTGTTGGAGGATTATGTCAATTCCTCTCAAGAGGGTACCCGTGGAAAAATACTTAAGATGGACAGGCAGTCCAACGTACTACTGAAAAGAGGCTTTAGCCATAAAAAGTCACTGTTTGGTGCGCTCTTTGGTCTGTAGGTGTGAATGGACCTTATTTCTTTAAAAACACTGATAGAACGACTGTCACCGTCAATTCGGAGAGTTATGGCCATACGGTAACCGACTTATTTTTCCTCCTATTGAAGAATACCGCTTGAAAAATATGTGGTTTCAACAAGACTGTGCCACATGCCAAACAACTCGAGCGTATATGTCTTTATTACAAGAGACATTCCCTGGCTACGTAATTTCTTATCGTGGCGACATCTACTGGCAACATTCGTCAAATTATGGCTGAGATACTGCTCAATATGTGTCAAAAAGTGGTTTAAAAATGACCTGAAGAGAATCGATGCTTGCAACAATTCACGTGGTAGTCATTTAAATGATGACACATAATGTCAACGTTCAAACTTCATAATAAATAAGAAACATCACGAAAATAAATATTTTGTATGTGTTTTATTTACGTTTACGTTTAAAACCGCAAAACGGGTAACCCTGAATAAATAAGAATATTCACATTATACTGTTTTTTCTTGTGTACTTACTTACTTAAGGTAGCGCTACAGTCCGGGGCGGACCTGGGCCTCAACCAACAAGCGTCTCCAGCCAGCTCGGTCCCTAGCTAGCTGTCTCCAGTTTCGCACGCCAAGTTGGTTGAGGTCCTCTCCCACCTGGGTGCTCCACCTGAGTCGTGGTCTTCCTCTACTGCGCCGCGCCGCCCGTCCCTCGGGATTGGATTCGAAGACCTTCAGGGCTGGAGCGTTGATATCCATCCACTCTACATGACCTAGCCATCTAAGCCGTTGGACTTTAATTCTGCTAACTAGGTCAGTGTCGCTGTACAGCCCGTACAGTTCATCGTTATATCTTCTCCTCCATTCTCTATCTATGCGTACGGGACCAAAAATCACCCGAAGAATTTTTCTCTCGAAGCATCCTAAGACGCTCTCATCTTTCTTTGACAGGGTCCAGACCTCAGCGCCATAAATGAGAACCGGGAATATGAGTGTCTTATAGATGGTAATTTTACATGCTCGAGAGAGGACTTTACTTCTCAATTGCCTTCTAAGTCCAAAGAAGCAGCGATTTGCAAGAGTTATTCTTCGTTTAATTTCAGCGCTAATGTTGTTGTCTGCATTAATAGCGGTGCCTAGGTAGACAAAGCCCTTAACTACCTCAAAGTTATAGCTGTCCATGGTGACGTTTTGTCTAATACGTCGTCGTTCAGTGTCCTTTTTTGATGACAGCATATACTTGGTCTTGCCCTCATTGACCACTAAACCCATCTTCTTCGCTTCCGTCGCAATGCTCAAAAACGCTCCACTGACATCACGCTTTGATCTTCCAATTATGTCAATATCATCTGCGTATCCGAGTATTTGGATGGATTTTTGGAAGATTGTGCCTCAATCTTTTCTTGTGTACAATTTAGTAAAAAAAATTGATAAGTAAAATTAAACATATGGAAGATAGAATTAGTTCTGTATCGACATGTAAGTGCACCCATAATGTCCATAGATTGAGATCATATGTTCTCAAGGCACATCCATTTTTCAAATTTTCCACTAGCAATGAAACAAATGTTCAAAAATAATTTGTATAAGTTTTATTTGGGCTCTTTGTTGACTCGCTGTACTTTTGTTTTCTATTTATTTCTTCCAAAGAAATTAAGAAAGCCTTCTAGCTGAAATGTTCCAATTAAAATAATGAAAAGACAAATATTCCCATAACAAATTGTTTTTAAGCTAAATTCAAATGTACACTCCCTTTGTCCCTCCTATACCTAAACATTATAATTTCCTTGAAGGCTCTTAAAAATTGTCTTGTAAAGAAAAACAAAACAAAAAGTTCATTGCTAAAATTATACACAAAAACCTTTACAATAAGTATTTTACCCTCTGTAAACATTTTCAAAGTACCAATGCTTAATTTTTCTTCAAGCTAAAACAAATCGATTTTTGTTTATCTTTTGCAAGTTCAATCAATAATTTGTTGGGCTTATATAATGATTCTAGAGATAGGTCCCTTTTTTCCATTTGTTCCTATCTTTCATTTTACCTTAAGAGGCAATAACTAACCAGCCATAAAGTAGACTTAGTTCGATAATAGAAAAATATCTTCATTTACGATAAAATACAGATTAAGTATTTGTGTCGAAGTCGTCGTCCCAAGCTTTTCAGCACTCAATTAGAATTTTTCTATTTTTCTCCACCTGCCCCTCCCCCAAAGTATAGAAGAAAAAAAAAACATCTAACAAACAATAACAATAATATTAACAATAATTTCCTATAATAAATTGAAATGGGCACAAGCAATTATTATTATCCTCTTTGTCCTTGTATTTTATATTTCATGTTGGATGTTGAAATTTTGTTGAGATACAATTTCATGCTTAGTGTCCTTGTTTCGTTGATTTTAATGATGAACAATAAATTTATCGCTTAAGCCTCTAAACACACACACCCACACGTTCTCAAAATCATATCCACACACAAATATACTCATAAACAAAAAGGACATAAAAAAGGAGCTGAGGAAAAAATGGAATTTTTTATTTACGATTAGCTAAGCATAAAATTGTCGAATTGTAGAAATTTTGAATTATCTCGTTTGTATTATTAATGGAAATAGAGTGAGAAGGGAGAAATATACATATACCTCCCTTTTGAACATAGAACAAGGAGAAGGTCCTTTTTTTGGCTTGAAGCTTATATTTTCAGAAATATTTCACTTAAATCCAAAGGGAACTGAAGCAGATGTGGAATTGAGAAGTTTTTATTTTTTGGTGTGCTGTGCTGCTCTGTGTTCAAGTGAGATATTATTTATCGAACAAGTTTTAAAGTTTCATACCTCTTGCCTCAAACACCCACCATCGTCCTCGTCCTCGTCGTCGTTGTCGGCCGTCTTTCACACCACCCATTCCATCCCGAAGGATTTTATCCTTAGCCCCTTTTCTTTCCAAAAAAAGGATTGCTTCATATAGTTCTGTTTCTGTTCTTCTTCCTTGCCACTGGCAATGACATGGTGAAACGTTTGGAATTCTATATTTTATTTTTCTTTTGGTTATTTTCTGGGAGAAGAATTATTGAAGCAATGTTAACTCAACAATGAACAAGAGAAGGTAAATTATTTTATTGATTGGTTTGAATCATATTTTACCTCTTTACCAGGATATCATCGTATAAAGTTCAGCCAATGTTACAGCAAAGTGTCCTTGGTGACAATTTTCTGGCTTTTTTTGTTGAATTGGTAATTGGGTATTCTTTATTGACCGTGAATTTTCCAGGAATCTTTGACAATTCGTTATTAAAATTGAATATCTCGAAGGGGTGTTATGGGGTATATAAATAAAGTAGCTTTCATGGCAATTTTGTATCTTATCTGAGAGTGAAAGGTATTTGCAGGTAAAGGTAGGTCTGAGATTATTTTAAATTCTAGGAAACTTACAAGATGTAATTGGCGAAATCCATTTGGGGGTGATTTAAGCTGGAAGTAGGAGTTCTTAAAGTGCTTTTAAAGTTAAAACTTTTGTGAAAGACAACACGTTTTTTCAATTTCTGTAGAAGCTACAACTGTTCAATTATAATTGGAGTGGTGAGATTGTTTTAAACTTTAAACTTTAATAAAAGTTCATTAAAATGGACTTTTCGATGATGGAGAAGTCTAAAAAAGTTAAATCTGTAGATCAATTAGTAATGCAGAACATTCCTTGGGCATGTGATCGGAATAGTCTTTCAGTTTCATTCACTTCCTATAGGAAGTTATTAAAAACTCGTTCAGGATACCTTTTGTTCGTAGCACATATTTTAAGAACTGGCAAAGGTTTCGAATTCAAGTATATTTTTTTTCACAGATGGAATGATTAAGATATTAATTTAAAATTTAAATTTAGTTATTTCAGTTAAGCCTAATGTAGCTGGAAAATGGAATGATCGTTTTTTGCAGAGTTACCAGATATGCTTGAATAGGGAAGTATATCCAAGTCCATTCATGGAAAAATTACTAGCTGTTATAAAGGGAGCATATCCACATCAATCTAACCTGCTTAAAACTCGAAAAAAAAACATGAAAATCTGGTTTGATATGGAGTTCCTAAACTTGTGTCGCTCATCTAATAATGAGAACTTTAAACTATGGTACGTAGAGTCAAACATAAAATATACGATACAAATATCGTAAAACATTGTGCTTGCAAAAAAAGTTAGACTATAATACAATCATATTCACCACACTGTCAATAGCAAGATCTTTTGCTGAATTTTGGAAAGGAATTAAGTTAGTAAAGGAAGCTAAGCTTGCTATAGGGTGCGGTCTTAAGGCGTCTTATTTAAAGAATCATTTTTCTTCGTTGCTCAATACGGTATGCAAGGCCTCAATGTTCCACTATACTGAACCATATATCAAAGGTAATTTTCTGGACTCAACCTTTTTGGAAGAAGAATTGATTTCAGCGATAGGTGGAGCAAAACTACACAAGTCAGCTGGTACAGACCGAATTCCAGTTGAATTTTTCAAGTATGCCTCAAAACAAAAGATTTAATAGCCCAACTTCCTTGTTTTTATAATGAAATCTTCGATTTTGAAGTCATTCCTCATAGTTTTCTGTCTTTTCCCATTATTTAAGAAAGGAGATATATCTGTTTCAGAGTATTATTGAGGTATCTCGTTTTTAAACGCGTCTATGAAGATATTTGCGAGTATGATTTTCAATAGACTTAATCCGTGGGTGAACGTGAACTCCAAGCTCAGTGATATTTATTACAGGTGTTTCTGCTACTTAATATTGCAAATATGTACTTAAATCGTGGACAAAAACTTGAATATAATAATATCGGCATATCTTCCTGAATTTTCAGTATTTTAAGAACTTTTTATGTTAAAGATTCAATAGCCGTTTGGGATGGAGAATGCCTTTCCGAAGATTTCGGTTCTTCAATTGGCATAAAACAAGGATGATCGTTATTCATTCTATTTATTAAGGATTTAGTAGAGCACACTGGAGAACTTTGCGGGTGAAAATGTTCCGGGCTGATGATATCGACTTTTATGGGAATCCCCAAACCAACTCTAAGAAATGATCGTCAAACTTGGAAAATACTGCGATACATGGAATTTATCAGTGAACCTTAGCAAATCTAACATAATGATCTTCAGAAAAGGACACAGGAGATACGCTAGTTATGAAAAATGGAAGTACCAGGATCAGGAAGTTCAAGTTGTTAAGGAAGTTAAATACCTTGGTATTATTATATAACAAGTAACCTGTGTATGAAAAAACATATCAAGTTAAAACTTCAGTAGGCGAAGGCTGCCCTCTGCGTTTCCTGGAAAAAATGCATTGCAAATAAATCCATCCACCACTCAGCAAAATACAAACAGTTTCAAACTGCTGCAAAATCTATTATGCCTTACTCCTAGCAATTGTGGGGCTTCAAATAATATGAGGATGTGGACAAATTATAACTTTCCTTTTATAGCGAGTCTTCGATCTCCCATCAACAACGCTTCATACCGAAACATGTTTGCCACCGTTGTTCATCGACACGCTCAAGATTCATATGTATTACCTTATCAAAATACTCCGATTGGATTCATCAACGCTGGTCAAATTAAAATTTATTATCATAAATCGGTTTAATTTTGTACAAACTTGGATTGATCTTACTAATTTCACGGGTGAATCGATCGAGTTTGAATACCTCACAGACCAGACCTGCCTATCGAGTGTCAACTCTCCAATACCCATGAGAGAGAGAATATCGGACACTTTTTAGGATTTTGTCCAATTATTTAAGAAATTCGACATTTTTGGAAAGAAGCAATTTGAAGCTGATGTTGAAGATGTAATCCAAACTCTTAATGGAGCAAAAGGCTGGGATAAACTTTGCAAATTCCTCCAATGCGCAATGGCTTAAAGAAAAAGAATTCTTACAGAGAGCTTTTTATTTTTCCAGTGCATTTAAAAATGTGGGGGGAGGTGTTTCCACTAAGGCACCTCTCCTTATCCAGACGGCAGCGGAGGAATTCCTGAGATGGAATAAACGGCGGCGTCTACAGTTCCAGTAAGGTTGAACTACTTAGTGAACACCTTATAGGGCTTCTTCGACTTAAGGAGCGGTTTTATCCGGCTCCCCATCCTTGGAGTTACACTGAGGATTTGGCCCTCCTGGTGGGGGGTTGTGCCGTCGGGGTGACTACCTGGCCACGTAAAAGCTTCAAAGTTGCGAAGCACCAACAAGCCTCAGATACGGACGGATTTACTGTTGACAACCAACGCAAACGAATTAAGGACAACGAACTTCGGATCTGTACGTAGAATGTTAGGTCCCTTAACAGACTACGCGCCGCCGAAGAATAAGCGGAGGCCCTAGACCGCTATAAAGCAGATATCACCGCCATCCAGGAAATACGATGGGATGGGCTGGGCAAAAAGAGGATGAAAAACTGCGATATTTACTATGGTGACTGCTACAAAGAAAACCAACAGCGCTTATTTGGATGCGGCTTCGTCATTGGTGCCAGACTTAGTCAAGAAGTCTTGAGCTATAGGTGCATCAATGAGCGCCTCATGACCATACGCCACAAAGCTAAATTCGGAAACATTAGCCTGATATGGTATCACTTCGGATTTCCAGACCCAAGGCAAAACAGGGAGGTGCTGGGAGAAGATACAACGTCGAACGGCTACAATCGCCAGAGATAGCCAAATCCTTTTCCGACCGAATGACAAGTAACCTCTCTCGAAGTTCTCTGCCGCCAACACAATGTATCGAAAACCAGTGGCAACATTGCCAAGGTGCAATCAGAGAAGCCGCCTCTGATGTACTGGGTTTCAAACAGCCACCAACAAGGAACCCCTGGTTTGATGAGGAATGTCGGCAGGCAAATGCAGCCAAACAACAGGCACGCAAAGCGGCGCTGCATAAAAGGACGAGAGCTGCTCGTGAGCTCTATGAGCAGAAGAGGCGAGAGGAACGCCGACTTTTCAGAAGGAAAAAGAGAGGGCATGAGAAGCGTGCGGTCGAAGATGTTGAGAGGTATAAAAGCAGGAATGAGGTTCGAAAGTTTTATGAACAGGTGAAACGAAATTCACAGGTACATAAACCTAGAACCGAAGGCTGCAAAGACGAAAGGGGAAACATCATAGTGGAACCGCAGTCAATGCTGAGGATATGGAAGGACCACTTCTGCAGACTGTATAACGGCGACGAAGAACTGAATTCCACTGTCAGGCAGGATGATCCATTCAATATAGACGACGAATGCCAACAATCCCGTCCTCCCGACTTAGACGAAGTAAAGATTGCCATATCTAAGTTGAAGTCTAATAAAGCCGCTGGAGCAGATGGCTTGAATGCCGAGCTCTTTAAAGCAGCTGGAGATGAGTTGGTTAGGAGCATGCACCAACTTATCTGTAAGATATGGTCGGAAGAAAACATGCCCGATGAATGGAACCTCAGTATTGTTTGCCCGATCCTGAAAAAAGGAGACCCTCTAAACTGCACCAACTATAGAGGAATAAGTCTACTAAACATCGCCTATAAAATCTTCTCTGCCATAATATGTGAACGTCTAAAGCCCATTGTCAACAACCTGATAGGTCCTTATCAGTGTGGCTTTAGACCAGGAAAGTCCACAGTTGATCAAATATTCACATTACGGCAGATCCTGGAAAAATTCTAAGAACACTAAATCGACGCCCTCCATCTTGTCAACGATTTCAAGGCCGCATATGACAGCATCTACATGGACGAGCTGTATAGAGCCATATTTAGTTTTGGCATCCCTGCTAAACTCGTCCGTTTGTGCAGGATGACCATGGAGAATTCACGCTGCTCCATAAAGGTTGGAAACAACTTAACAGAACCTTTTGATGTCAAAAAAGGTTTTAGACAAGGTGATGCGCTGTCATGCGATTTTTTTAACATCGTGCTTAAAAGAATAGTGCAGAGCTCAAACGTCAACACTAAAGGCACCATCTTTCAAAAGTCTGTCCAATTACTGGCATATGCTGATGACATTGACATAATCGGAAGAACTCAGCGTGATGTCAATGGGGCTTTTGTGAGTATCGAGGCAGAGGCGGCAAAAATAGGTTTAACGGTTTATGAGGGCAAAACCATGCTGTCGTCAAGAAAGGACATATAACACCGATGTCGTGGTCAAAACGTCACCTCTGACAGACGTAACTTTGAGGTAGTCAAGGACTTCGTCTACCTAGGCTCCGCTGTAAACGCAGAAAACAACACCAGCACTGAGATCAAACGCAAAATAATTCTTTCTAACCGCTGTTTCTTTGGACTAAGAAAGCAATTGAGTGGTAAAGTCCTCTCTCGAGGGACCAAAGTGTTGCTATATAAGACCCTTATCATCCCCGTCCTGCTATACGGTGCAGAAGCATGGACCATGACAAAAGCGGATGAAAGCACCTTGGGTCGCTTCGAGAGAATAGTTCTTCGTGTGATCTACGGTCCCGTATGCATCGAAGGGGAGTGGAGGAGAAGATGAAACGACGAACTGTACGGGCTGAACAGTGACGTAGACATAGCAAGAAGAGTAAAAGTCCAACGACTAAGATGGCTGGGTCACGTAGAGCGCATGGAAACCAATCCTCCAGCCCGGAAATTCTTCGAATCCGCATCCACAGGACAGGGCAGTAGAGGAAGACCGCGGATCAGGTGGCGCGCACAAGTGGAAGGTGACCTTACCCATCTTAGAGCTCGAAACTGGAGACATCTAGCTAGGGACCGAGCTAGATGGAGAAGTTTGTTGGGTGAGGCCCTAGTTCTCACAGGACTGTAGCGCCACCTTAAGTAAGTAAGTAAGTAATTTAGTTTTATTATCCATTTAATCACACTTTTTATTTTTAATCTTTTGTTTGTTCTAGCTATTCGAATTCACATTCTGTCAATCTGACCGACTAGGTCTCGTTTATTGTATTAATGAATTTTATATGTAAATAAAGTCATTTCTATTCTAACTGATAGCTCTGAATTTCTGACATGTTACTATTGCTTAATGTCCAACAAGAGTTTATCCACAATCAAGGTTCTCCCAGAGCTTCTTTTCGCAACAAATGTATAACTTTTAACACATATGCTCTTTTTTATGGTTTTGATTACTAGTTTTCGTTTATTAAAAGCAGGCTGAAAGTGTGGCAGCTATAATTGTGGATTATGATTAAAATTTTTACTTGGCACATTTAAAGTTCAATATCTCAGCCTACTAGATGCTGAATAAATTGACTTTTTCATTATAGTTTTACTTAAATTATTTTATTTTTCAATACATTGGGGTTATGAAATTCCTTTCAAATCATATCAAAATATTTCAAATACTTGAATTCATTTTTAAGTAAGATGCACAATTCTAAAAATCACATTTAAAATTTAGAAATATGTTCTTACCCTTAGATTCTTCTTGTACTTTTCTACTTTTTCCGTTCAACTTCTATCGATCTTAAAGGAAAACGTTTCTATTAAAAATTTGTGGCGAAAAGAGAACTTGCACTTTCTTGGTTCAATTTAATTTTAAGTGAAATTTTGAGATAAAGTTTTGATTTTTCCTAAACAAGTTTTAACGTGGAGTGTGCACTTTTTTGAAAAAAAAAAAAGGTTTCTTGAATCTTGATCGCTTTTCTTGTCAATTTTAAGCCTTGAAGGTGCCATTCTTGTCCATGAAATGTCTTAAAACATGAGCCTTTTATTTTCCATCCAAGTACCCACTTATCATCAGCAGCTTATCCAACAAAAATATCCTTTTCTTGATCTCTACGAAAGCCAAAATTTATTATCTTTATTCTATTGCTCCTGAGGCTCGATGTCGTTAGCCTTACATACGGTTCAGTTCATCAGCATATTTTTCTTTGCATTACATATTCGGTAGGTATTTTTTTGTATGTTCTTCAGATAAACACACTTTCTTAAATCTTATCTTTTATAGTGTCCTAAATTACCAAAAAGAGCTTGAAAATTCATGTGAATTTCCTGCCAAATACTTAGACATACCCTTCCCAACCCATATATCCTTTACTCTGTATCTCTGTATGTGTAGTATCCTTTTAACCCCTTTCTAATGTTAGAAATGGGTAGGAAGGTAGAAACTGTCTTACATTTCTCATCGAAGAAATATCCTCTTCAATTCCATTTCCAGGGGGAAGGGGGAAAAGTTGTTGGAACACAAAACTACACTTCAGCTTCTATCTATACCATCTCCATCAGTCTTCGCCTTCTGGCGAGAAAACTATTCTCAGAAAACAAATGTGCATATGAATGAGCTTCGAGGCTTTCACAGAAAAAGATACAAAAACGACCATAGAAACATCTATCGAAACTTCCAACTTAGACTGTTTGTGAATGTTAAGGCGAAGGGCATCAGGAAAAAACAGAGGACATTTTGTGCACATTCCCATCCTCAATACATTTCTTCTCATATCTCTATCTATTTCTTGCCGTCTTTCTCTCTCTCTCGGTTTTATTTCGACACATCCCTTTGGGCCATCAAAATACATTGCAAAAGGACCTCAACAGGAAGTCCCAAGTATAACTACATCCGTAATCGAGTCGCAGACAGTTCAGAGAAGCGAGCATTGTGTTTAGATAACTACGATTTTCTGGCTGTCCTGTCCGTGTATGTAATTTGGTTTTCACTTCATTGCTCCGCTAATATGCTAATGGAACAAGGAACGAGGAGTGAGGAGCGAGGAAATGGACGGGTATTGCCTTATTTTTTTGTTTAGGTCCTTTGCGCGTTCTCGGAATTTTATACCTCTTAGAAGTACTCGTAGATAGCTTTTATTGGGATATGTTCGATTGGTGTATACTTTGAAATAAGAGTGCTGAGGGTTATTTGGGTCCCTGTTTCTCCATCTCACTCACTCTGCTGGTTTCTTTCTTATTGTTGAGATGTGAATTGTTATGTTCTGGTATCGAATTCAATTACATTCACATTTGTTGATGCTGAAACTGAACTGATGTTGTGGAAGGAGGACCCTGGGGTGATAAATTTCGATTTCAAATTGAATCGGAATTTTTTGGTATTATTTTTTGAGGGAGAGAAGAGGAGAGTTCATATTTCCCAAATGATTTTCAAAATATTCCTTGATAAAGGATATGAATTTTAGAATTTTGTAGATATGTTTTAATTTTTGTTTTATTTTAACGACTTTCATTTGAGCTTTGTTCATTATCGCCATCATATTCATACATAGAATTTTTGTTCTGAACAAATATTTCAGAAATAAAAAGGATAACATTTATTTAGGTCAATTTAACAAAAAGTCAATGAGTAATTTAGAAAAAAAGTCAATGAGTAATTTAGGAAATCTCATGTGTAAAAATTTCTAAGCCATCTGAAAATTGATAACTTTTGTGGGTATATATATGCTTTGAATCAAGCCAATGAAATAGGTCCTAAACTGGTGAATCGACGACCTATTGTGTGTTTAATAAACGTCCCTAAAGGAAAAGGACGAGAACAAATGTTGGTAATTATTTTTCATGTTTCTTACCATTTTGGCTTAAGCTAGATTATTAATTTCTTTAATCACTTCTTTATACAGCTTTGAAAATAGAATTTACCGAAATAGAAGCAATACAGTTATCCCTGCTTAATTGCACCTTTGCTTTAATGATTTTTCTAACTAATTGACCGAAAATATTAAGTTCGTAAATTGACTGTGTAATTGAAATTGCGTCTTATACTGTTATATGGTTAATTAAGCTAACCCTGGTTGAATTGAATTAATTATTCAATTGATCTTAAAATAATACAACTATGAAGATTAACTCACACCCAAAGAAAAAATGCCATAAAATCTAAATAAGCCCTGTTATTGTTACCACTACTCACTCGATAATGAGAGATTCTAGGCGCTTTCAAAGTTGCAAAACAATATAACTGCTGAAGTTTTTTAAAGAATAATTTGTTTTGGTCATAAGAAAAATGTTTCGTATAAATGATTTGTTTATTTTAGTATTTTTTGGGAAGTATCGGGTTTTTCAGTATGAGCGCTACAAAAGATTTTTATAAATAAAACAAAAACGGTTTTCTATATTAATGAAATTCTTTATTCCTTTGGAAGTATGTTTCACGCCATTATGTATGGAACTTGAATTGTTTTGCATGTCCACCACGGGCACGCTTGCAGAAGTCTAGTAGCTGAATCCAATTTTCGAGGGTTTTCAAGTATACATCGGCCGATACTGCTACAATTTCACGTTCGATATTCGTACGAAGATCATCAATCGTCGCTTATTTGTTGGCAAAGACCATAAACTTGACGTAGATAAACAGGAAACAGCTTAACGGTGGCGTCAAATCACATGACCACGTTGGACAAGCGACTGGAGATTTCGTGAGATAACACGATCTCTAAACTTGGTTTCCATTAAATTGATTGTGACATTCGTTGTGTGGCTTCCAATTTGGGCCAAAAATGTTCGGTTATCATTAAACGGTAGCAATCTTTGATCATCGTGGAAAAAGTACGAGCTAATGACACCTCCACCACACCAAACCGTAATTTTGTCGGGATGCAATGAAGACTCTTGGACTATGTGTGGATTGCTGCCTGACCAGTACCGCATATTTTGTTTATTGACGAAGCCATTCAGCTAGAAGACTGGTAGCCAAACGTCTTCAGTTCTTGCGTCAATTTAATCTTGTAAGGATGTAGGCCAAGAACTTTTCGCAAAATTCACCACAACGATGTCACAAAAATGCAAAACGCTTGAGAACGACGTGTGAGAGACACATTTGGGCTTTCTACAACTGAAGCCTTAGCGGCAGCAATATTCTCGGGATTACGCTCATTTATTTGTCTAACTGGCACAGAAACATTTTGAGGACTCAAATTTAAGGATTCAAATTTGTTCACTAAACTCTCAATTTTTTAACTGCTAGGAAGATTATGACGACAATAAAATGGACGTAGCGCTCTTAACGTTGAGGCCACTGACTCCGAATTTCGGTAGTACATCTTTATAATTTCGGCTCGTTGTTGACTCGTATATCTTTTCATCATGAAATGGCAAACCTTACTGAAGAGAAACATCAAAAGAACGGCAAGAAATATGGCAAAGTTTGCTCTCCCTGTCATTCCTCTTTGGAAGCGTCCCTGTCACGTTTTTAAAATCAACTCTCAAAAATGCAAAAAAAAAACATAAAACGCTAATTTTAAGACTAAGATAGAATTGCAAGGTATTTCTAAACAAAATATTGTACATTAATTTTAGAAAGCACAAATCTTTATCTTCAAGACATAGTTTAAATCGTTTTAGTTTTCGTACATTCTTCTGGCAGTTCGCCGCCCATTCAACTCTGCCAGTGAGTGTTTTAACTCTGCCTATCTCCCCCTTATTGTTCTGAAGAGGTGTTCTTCAACGCTGGGAAAACCACTACTTAAGCTTTTTCATCTGCCCTACTCATCAGGTGTCGTTGAAGGTCGAATCTTTTTCATCCTCTAATTACCAACCGATTGACTTAAGTCCCTTCTTTCCAAGTTCAAGAAAACGCTGATTAATTATCAGCTCCAAAAATATCTCAAAAGAAAGCTTTTTAATGACCGACAGTACGGCTTTCGCCGCAATAGGTTCACAAATCAGCAAATCTTTACATCGCTTTGGAGAAAGTAACATTATTGCATTTGCTATTTTAAAAGCATTTGATAGGGTTTGGCATCAAGCTCTTTTATCGAAAATGTGTGCTTTAGATTTTCATGAATCTCTACTTCATTGGATAAGTAATAATTATCTTTGGTTAGATAACAAGTAGAATTGGATGGGTTCCAGTCTGAAAACCACAAAATGAATGCTGGTGTGCCTCGGGGATCTGTTCTATCTACAACACTCTTTCTAATTTTTAATAATGATCTTCAGTCTGCAACTTTTAATCCAATAGTACTCTTAGCTTTTCATATTCGTTTTCAGACTCAAATCCTCTTCTTCGAAATTTTTACTGGAACGAAAAAATATGATAAGTTCATTAAATTCCGACCTACACAAAATTGTGCAATAGAGAAAAAAAACCGTTTAGAATTTAATGTTTCGAGAACCCAATGCTGTATTATTAATGGATAGCACTTGTATCGAGGAGACTGAACATTTCGATATTCTCGGTGTATGTATCACCAACTTACTCTTGTCGAAAGATCACATACGCGTTGTCACCAAAATTGCGACAAGATGTTTGGGTTTTCTTCATAAGTTCATTAACTTTGCTTGAAAATCGTCGTAAAGTTTCTTGTCTTACTATTTTTTCCATTTTTAAAGGGTTAATGCCTTAGATAAATAAAATGCTGCATTCCTCACTTTTAGGATTGCTCATCAGTTTACCCTCAAGCCCAACATCGGTCGTACTGTCAAGGATAGAGATTCGTTCTTTAGCCCTACAACACGAATGTGGAATACCTTACCATGCTCTGTATTTTCCAGCCGTTGTAATATTCAGGAATTCAAAATAAATGTGCACCGATATTTCCTTTCAACCTCCTTTCCCTTTCCTTGTGCTAACTGTGTCCTTACATAAAAAGGGTAGTAATATCCTCTTTAGGGTGCGCAAAGTATAAAAAATAAATTGACTTTATCTGAAGTCTTGAAATACATTGAATGTTTTTCCTTTATGGTTTTGAATAGTTCGTCTTAGAGCTAAATTTTGGTGCTGATTTTGAATACAAACTCCGATCTTAGCTATATGTGCTCAAATTCAGAAATATGCCTTTTCAATATTATTTTTATATTTTTTCCATTATAAGTATTTCTAAGATTTAATGTTTGTAACTATAATCTTATATGACTACGAATTCTAGTTGCGACTAAACATTTCTTTTAAACCGCTTTGTGTTTTTAAAATGTTAAAACTAGTGAATATTAAAAAAAAATAATAAGGTGCTGAGAATACTTCAACGAAATATAAAAGTGAGGAATTATCGATTGAAGTTTATTGAACAAATTTTACTTTATAAATTACATTATTTTTTTCGGAAATCTAAAAGGCTGTATTTCAAAAACTTGACTCTATAGATTGATATTGAAGTTGGTTAAACAAAAATCCAAAGAAGAAGTATAATTTGATAGCTAAGCTACATGACCTTATCAAAGTTAATTTTGCAAACAATTCTAAGTATTGGAAAAATATTTTATTTTTTAAAGTACATATTAATGGTGTTGTATTTCATTTGTTGCCAAATGTTAAAAAAATTCAGAATTTAAATTTGGTAACCGAGTACGCCGAAAATATTCAAAATTAAAAAACTTAAATAACAATCGACCACTAAAATTTGTAGCTTTGATTATAATATTAATTCCTCAGACTTTCAATTTTGCGGTAACAGAAAAAAACAAACTTAAACTAGAAATATGGAATTATTAACCAGAAGTATAGCAAAGTACTTCTTTCAAGAAATCACTTTGTACCTATTCAAGAATTACCAACTGGTATATTAAAGTAGTCTTAAAAAGTTGCTCGAAACAAGTTCTATCTAATACTCAGTTTGAAAATGTTGCGACTTATGTAAGAATCAGCTAGTATTAATTTGTGTAATAATTTTAGGACTGATAGCGATCCTAAAGGCAGGACACTCTGAAGAAAGTGGCTGTTAAAGTTTCTCAGCTTTTTATTCAGGTGACATCCTTTTAATGTTGTTTCCAAATTAGTGGGTATAAATTAATATTATATTAGTATTATTTTTTTTTAGAGTTTTATTTTTTGTAAAAAAACTGTCAATTCAATTATTTTCAAAATGTTACCGAATGTTGAAAACAATATTTCTTATAAGTACAAATTAGTTTGAAGCTATTATCTTAAATTTTTGAAAAGATATTTGAGTCGAAAATCAATTTTTACCAACTTTTGTTAATTTTTTGTTTAGGTTTTTATTTTTTATAAAAAAACTGACAATTCGATTTTTCTCAAAATTTTATCAAATGTCAAAAACATTATTCTTCGTTGCAAAAAATTGTTTTGGAGATAAAATCATATTTAAGTCGTAAAATTTTGGTGGTGAGAATTTTTTTTTCAGTTTTTTTGATTTTTAAAAAAAAAGTTAAATAGATATTTTTTAAAAAATATACTTTTTTGATATCACGTCACAATATGTTACATAAAATTTAATTCAAGTCTCTAGCTTTTTGGTTCGTAAGATATTTCAACCTGCTATGGTAAAAAAAAACCACCCACGCAATTTTCTTGAGAGCCCTTTCAGCATCTTTCTGCCTTATTATCTGTATAACAAAATTTTTTCGAAGTTGTTATCTCTTCTGGTTCTTGAGCTATGGAGGACGAAAAAACGTCGGACGTACGTACATACGCACGCACAGACATCTTTCTTAAAATCTTTTATTTCGACTCTAGGGACCTTGAAACGTCGAGAAATGTCAAAATTTTCAATTTGACAAATCGGACCCATTACAATAACTTCCTTTGGGAAGTTAAAAATAAAATTATTTATATAGATCTCAATCTTTTAAAACTAAAAACTTGTTTTTTTTTGCCAAAACCTTTTAACTGAAAATATGGCACTTATGCCAAACATTAGTACTTAAAACTGATAGGTCTTCAATTGTTTCAATTGTGATTTCGGCTCTGAATTGGAAATTTTAATATTATTTTTTTTTAAATTTATTTGACGTTTGAAGACTAGATATGCACAAATCAAACGGAAAAAAGGAATTTGTTGTCCTGAATTGGAATGCTAACTCATTAAAGCTTTATAAGTTCATGCTTTTGAAATCAAATCTGAAAAATGCAAAAACAAAACATAAAACGCTAATTTTAAGACTAAAAGCAAAATGCAAGGTATTTCTATACAAAATGTTGTACATTAATTTTAGAAAGCACAAATCTTTATCTTCAAGACACAGTTTAAATCGTTTTAGTTTTCGTACATTCTTCTGGCATTTCGCTGCCAATTCAACTCTGCCATTGAGTGTTTTAACTCTGCCTGTCATTTAGGGCGTTAATGATTCTATGACCCCAATATCTTTCGCACTCGTACTGCGGCGAGAGTCCTAAAATATATCCGCTAGTCCCCGTTATTGTTCTGACGAAGTGTTCTTCAACGCTGGGAAAACCACTAGCTAAGTTTTTTCATCTGCCCTACTCATCAGATCTTGTTCCAAGCGTCGAATCTTTTTCATCCTCTAATTACCAACCAATCGCATTTATGTCCCTTCTTTCCAAGTTCAAGAAAACGCTGATTAATTTATCAGCTCGAAAAATATCTCGATAGAAAGCTTTTTAATGACCGACAGTACGGCTTTCGCCGCAATAGGTTCACAAATCAGCAAATCTTTAATCGTTTTGGAGAAAGTAACATTATTGCATTTGATATTTTAAAAGCATTTGATAGGGTTTGACATCAGGCACTCTTATCGAAAATGCATGCTTTCGATTTTCATGAATCTCTACTTCATTGGATTAGTAATTATCTTTCGGATCGTTCAATACAAATAGAATTGGATGGGTTCAAAACCACAAAATGAATGCTGGTGTGCTTCAGGGATCAGTTCTATCTACAACACTCTTTTTCATTTTTATTATTGATCTTCTGTCTGCAACTTCTAATCCAATAGTACTCATAGCTTTTCATATTCGTTTTCAGACTCAAATCCCTCTTCTTCGAATGTTTAACTGCAACGAAAAAATATAATAAGTTCATTAAATTCCGAGCTACACAAAATTGTGCAATAGGGAATAAGAAACCGTGTGGAATTAAATGTTTCGAAAACCCAATGTTGTATTGTGTCGTTAAAGTAAGATATACCCGCCTTGCCATTATCCATGGATGGAAATTGTATCGAGGAAACTGAACATCTCGATATTCTTTTCACGTTTTTCGAGAAATAGCCTGCATCATTGTAACTGTAATGCTTTTCGTCATCAGTATACCCCAAAGCCTAACTTCGGTTGTTCGGTCAAGTACAGAGATTCGTGTTTTAGCAGTACAATATGAATGTGGAATACCTTACCATACTCTTTTTGTTTTGCAGCCATTGCAATATTCTGGAATTCAAAATAAATGTGCATAGATACCTTCAATGGAATATTGAATATTGAAATTTGATTGAACAAATTTTACTTCATAATTTTACATAGTTTTTTTTCGGAATAACAAATGAAATTCAAAAGTAAAAACTTAAAACAATCGGCCACTAAAATGTGTATAATATTAATTCCGACTCTTAATTTCGAAACTCAAACTATAAATATGGACTTATAGCATAGTTTTTCTTTGAAGATATCACTTTGTACCGATTCAATAATTATCAACTGGTATAATAAAGTAATCTTTAAAAGTTGCTCGAAACGAGTACTGTCTAAAACTTAGTTTAAATTGTTGTTACTTGTACGTAAGAATCAGCAAGTATTAATTTGTGTAGTAATCTTAGGACTGATAACGGTCCTAACGGCAGGACTTTCTGAGGTAAGCGGCTGTTAAAGTTTCTTAGGTTTTTATTCTGTTCTCTTCCTTTCAATTTTGTTTAAAATATGTTGACTTAATAACAATTTGTTCAAATTAGCAAATAGGAAACCCAAAATCGAGTGTTTCAAAATGGTTTGGAATGAAATTCTTATCCAAAACCCACTTGGCTGATATAAGTTTTCATAAAAACATTGTTGAAGCTTGTAAACCTACATTATACCCCTGCATTGAAAAGAATTTTTCAATTGAGACTCTACGAAACACAATTGTTTCCACAGCCTTAAACTAATTCAATTGATAGTCAAAAATTCAGTAAATAAACAAAATTTTCAATTTTCACTCCCACAAATATTTTAAAATGGTTATTAACCTTGAATCAGTTACGGTAAGTTGAAAGTGTAAACTACAACACTGATTTTTTTATGGTTAATGAGAAACTCTCGTGATCTTTAAAAACTACAAAATACTAAACGACTTAATCCACGAAAAATACCGTCACATTACTATCAAAATATCACAGAAACTGTCACAAGCCACACATCAGCAGTCTTGAAAAAGAATGTTTTCTTTATTGATTTAAATTAAAAGAATACATTCATTAAATTTACTTTGAGGCTAGGACTTCAAATATTTTGCAATTATCAATAATTTGACTTAAAAAAAAAATTGCAATCATTTTTACTTCCAATCAATCGACTGCAATCGATTGACTGCACTCAATTTCGACTTTCATTTGATTTTATTTTCAATTATTATATGAATGTGATTTCAAAATCATCAATTCCAGGAACATTTTTTTAGCGATAAATGTTCCTATCGATCGGCCGCCAAAATCATTTCACCAATATTCAACACAAGATAGTGACAGTTTCTATGGAAAATACGTAACAATAAAAACCAATATAACACAATTACACGAAAAAGTTTTCAAGGTCAACACAAATTTAATTTTATACAAAGGATCATCACATTTTTTTTAAATGTTGAGTCATGCTGAGTTTTAGAATTCATTAAATTCAATCGGACTTGATGGTGGCGCTGTTAACTCCTGAAAAATAAAACAACTACGATGATGTAACACTCATTTGAAATGTGTTACAAAACTAAGCAATTTTGTCGCTGTTTTTTGCAAAAATCCGCATATGAAACAAAAACGCAGCATGCCACCTCTATTTATTTCTATCTTCACGTTGCAAACTTCGCTAAAGCCTTTTGGCTGTTGAGCAAAGCGTAAAATTATTTTTTTTTTCGTCGTCGTCGTGATGCTGCAGCACACCCTCCTGGGTCCCAACCACACCACATCACATACTCCCTCGTGTTCAAATAAAATAACCACTCGACTCACAAAAAAAAATCTCTTTGAATGGCTGCAGGACATTAGTCCTGCCTGTACTGGGACTTGGAATGAGGGACGAAAAACACAACTAACTGAAGCACACAAAAAAATCAAAAACCATCTCACACAGCTTCCAGTGTAATTTTTCTCAATAAATATGTGATTATGCCGTCCAAGAGCTTGAAGCACCGTTCGTCCTTTAGTTACCCAGTTTTTCCACCAAATCACATGAAGAGCACAGCATCAGCCTCAGCATCAACATCAGAACTCTGTTTTGTACAACAACCCAATATTCTCGGGGACGACTAAAAAACCACCACTCACCGCCCACACACGCTTTCGAGATTTGTTTTCTATCGTCGTCGTCGGACGGACACGGACTCACAACATAGGTATACTCCTATGTACCTTCCTACTCGTGTGTAGAAGCATCAGCAGTGTTAGGGATTTTAGTTCGTCCTTGTTTTCATTTTTTATTTGTTTTAGTTTGTGTTTTTTTTGTATCCTAGTGCATCCTGCATGAGGAACGTTTTAGAAAAACAACTCCTGATGAATGTGATGATGCTGGTCGTCGGTGTTCTGGTACTGCATTTGCACCTCCCCCACGCTACACCCTATCGTCATCATGTTTGAATGTTCAGAAAGTAGAAAATGTCCTTGGGGCTGCAACAGTTCCAATGATTTTACTGCACTTAGAATGGGAGTGGTGACTGGTTAGAGCGAAGGGAGACGGAGAGACGAAGGACTCATCAAAAAAATGTATTTCAAAATGGGACAGGACACGCAAGGGACAAAACGACAACTACGACGACGACCAACGATATGACGACGACAACTTTGAGGAACAGAGAACTTGCAGTGGGCACCACTGGACACTGGACACTGGACAACAGCATCAACACAAGTGCTGATGGCAATTCCTGCCTGCATCAGGATTCAGGAGTGCAGGACATATAAACTAAACGTATCACGTCCACCATCAAGGGACTGCCATGGATGCATTTGTATATAGTTTTTTTATAACATGTCCTGCAACAAGGACACACCAAGAACACATATACATATCTCTTCGCAGACATACTTACTTGCAATGCATGTATGTTTGTACTAAGTGTATTTTCTGAAGGTACTAGAGTCGTAGGACTCTTCTTAGACATTTTTCTTATCGTCCATTGGCAAGCAAATTGATTTCTAATCAAAAACACTTCTGATGTGGGCTTTTGCTAAAGTTAATAAAAATGGAAATCAGTATATTGGTTTCTTCAATTCAAAACCTAAAAGGCAGCAGAGAAGCGAGAGGCTATAAATAATGGAATATATTTTGTTGAATGTTTCATGAAACTCGATAGATGGGAGTGTTGAGTAACTCTTGTAACAAGGAGTTACGTTGCAAAAATAAAAGAATTCCTATGCATTGGTAATGTAATTCCTTAGAAATGCTTTGGCTTTTAATTTACTTTATGGACTTTTGGGGTCAAAGAATTGTAAAAAGAGTGTTGTATAACTTAAGGTACTTAAAATGCAGAATGCGATGATATTTTCTTCTTGTTTATCCTTTCAAAGCACTTCGTTGAAGCCGTTTTCAAACTGAACCTATACTCATTCACTTCAGTTTGTATTAACTTGCGTTTAAAAACAAAATAGTTTCTTAGAATTTGTCTTATTTTTCGTTTTTGATGGAAAGTGTTGAAATTTAGTGCATTTCAAAAACAAACAAAAATAATTTTGAAGTGACCTTAGCTTTAACTTTGGTATTCTTGATAAAATTTTATTCTTAAAAAAATTAGCTTTGTTTGATTTTTATGTTTAAATAATGTCTTATTCTTTGACTCATTTTTAAAATTCTTTTTAGTCCAGTAACTATATACGGTACCGGTCAAAAAAATGTTGGTCACACTTTTATTTCGATTTTTTTAGAATTTTGTCAAATGTTTTGAAACATATTTTTTAATGAGGCTTTGATTTATTATGCGGTTCAAATCGTTTTATGATACAATCAAAATTTTTGTAAAAAAAGTGATTATACCGAAAAATGAGTATTTTTAGGTATCTGGCTCATTTTTTCGGATTAAAGAAAAATACTATTTGTTTCTCAAAAACATGTTGTATCTAATTAATACTTTGTTGGACCTCGTCTTGATTTTATTACATCTGCGAGACATTAAATGAGTAAGGTTTTTCCTTGTGGATACAGGTATCGTGTTCCAGGTCCGAATAAGTAGTATTTTTTAATTTATCAACCGACTCTCTCTCATTATAGACCAAAACATTCTCAATTGGATTGAGATCTTGACTGTATGAAGGCCAACTTATTACATCAATATTATATTCTTCGAAGTACTATTTAACGTTAGAAATTAAAAAAAATCCAAATATTATTTTTAGTCGAAAAGTTTTAGTTTTTTTTTTTCTAAAGCTTAATATTATTTAGTAATGGTAAAAATAAAAACAAGTTCACACCTACAGTTTTGACAAGGAGCATTGAACTGCTGAAAAATGAAACTACAAGTGTCCCTAAAAACTCTAGCAAAGTTGGCTCCAATACGTTTTCCAGGACTCGAAGGTAAACTTTTGCATTGCCTTTGGATTCTAGAAAATTCATTCTAACTTTTTCATCTCCTCAGAATCATTCCCACACCATAACACCTTCAATTTTGGGGGCATCCACAAAATGTAATCAGAGCTTAGCCTTTTGTTCGGTTCTCTTCATGCAACGAAGAATGAATTTTTATTCGTCCGAAAAGATGAAATTGTTCCACATGTCTTGAGGCCAATTTAGGTGCTCCTTAGCTCAGAGCGATTATTCTGGCTTCAGTACCGTCTTGAGTGTTATAATTGCAGCTTTCACAAGTCTTTTTCTCACTGAGCTCAACATAGATCGTTTTTCAGGTCCACCGAAGTCCTGGACCGATGCCGTCAACTTTACAATACCAAATAACGATCTTCCTCTGGGATCGTCTTTTTTGGCCTCCCTGAGCCTTTTTCCTGCTAGAAGTCCCAGTCTCAAAATATTTTTTCAAATTCCATTGCACAAATTGTTTAGCAATATTCAGTCTCTTACAAATTTTACGTAATGTCAAATTGAGACGTGACAGACATAAAATATTGGCTTTATTTTTCGAATTGATTTTTCCCATTTTTTCCACAAAATCACTTCGGTTATTTTTGGACTACTATCACGAGCTAAATTAAGCTGTTATTGATAATATCATCAACTTTTATATAGTGTTTGAATGACATGTTGCTAACTAGTGCAAAAAAAGCACGTAGCGTTCCTAAATTCCAAGAACTGATCTCGAAAGGGGAAATCAAAGAAGTAATAAAATGTTTCCAAAATTGTTCGAACAATGTACGTAAGATGATGGAGAACATTTTACCGTTTTTCTGATTTTTGGCAATTTTGCTTTCTGAGTTATTAATTTTCGTTTATGAGTTATAGCCGATGAACTATAATTTCCCGTATCCCAAACGTTCGAAATAATCAAACTTTTAACCACACACTTAACATAAAAATGAGTTTTTGAGCACCGTTTGGAAATGTTAATGTTTAATGTTCTCAAGGGCTAAAATGACAACTTTAGTTATAAGATTATTTTGGAACACTGTTGTCCAGTACGATATGGTATAATTTCAATTTTTCACGACTGTCTGCATATGAGAGCATACCAAAATTCCAACAGAATTCTAAAGATGCCAAATTTAAAGGCCAAAATGAAATAGTTGAGATTGGTTTTGATGCATTTAACGCAGAAATGTTAGAAATTGTTTTGAAACTTCTTGTTGGCATTGATATGTGACCCTCTTCGTCACAGTTAAAGCACCTTACCTTAGCATCAACACGTGGCAAACTTCTCGAAGGTTGTACAAATCTGTTGTAACCAGAACTCGTAGGTTGCAACTCGGATTTCATTTTTTCATACTTGCGCAGAATGTTCTTGAGATCAGCCATGGTATTTCTAGTAAGCATGATTTGCTTATTAAATATTGAATTAGGGTTCCCTTGATTATATAGGAAATTACATCCTGTTCGTCAATCTCTGCGGAAGAAGTTATCTCCTGCATGGATAAAACGTATTGCTGGTAATTTTCATCTCTAGGTTTTTTTCGGTTTCGCAATGTGTTATGGACGTCTGTTGCGGTTGTATGGTAGTGAAACTCGGACATTAGAGCGGCTCTCAGATCTTTCCATGATCGAAACGTTCTTGACCCCAAAAATAACTTGGCCATACCTTTAAGGAGTCTTTTGAAATAAATGAAAGCCTCTGACTCACTCAGATGGTAAGTGACCATAGCATCCTCGACGTTTTCAATCCACTTACTAATAGGGTAATTATCGTCTCCATTAAATAATGGTAAGGACTCCTCGATATCACGTGACTAAGGTGCTGGAACTCACGAATAGGGCTGTTAGTGCTGAGTTCAGCCAAACGTTTTTAATTTTTCTTGACTAAATCACGGAGTTTTCAAGACATTGTGACACAGCGTCATCCCCGTCCTCATGTGCGTCACGCAACTTGCCTCACTTTAATAGTCAACAAAAGGTAACAGATTTTCAATCTGTTCAGGTTCAAGTAAATCCATTACTTCATTTAAACGGGCCTTAAGTGAATTATTGGTACCATGTGTGCTTAAATTCATCTGGACAAGCTTCTCTTTAAGGATTTGCTCAAAACACGAGCCATTGCAATTGCATCCATGTTTGGAAAAATTTTAGGATCAAATTTTAGGAAAAAAAATGTTTTTTAGTAAATTTTCCTTAATTTATCGTAAGAAATGCAACCACTATTCAATTAAATGAGGAACTTTATCCCACTTCTGATTTATTATAGGGCTTTTCTTGATCAAAATAAGAAACAAAACGTATTAACTTGAGCAAAACTTATTTATTACTAATGAATTTTTTTTTAATACATGGAAACAGTAAAAAATAAATAAGCTTTAATTTGATTATTCTGAGCAAAGTAATTATTAAGTACAGTGATATTTCATATCGTAAGAGATGAAGCCTCTTACAATGCAAAAACCCACAAAATGAGAAGTTTTACAAAAAATGCTGTAGGAAAATTAAAGAGAGTCTTTTATGAAGAATTTTCTGCCTTTTTTCGACGTATTTGTTCTTTCGGGAATCGTTATCAGTTTGCATACTCGTAGATTGGGGCTGATGCTAGAAGACACATTCTAGTAAATCAATGTTTTGCGTGAAACTTTTTTAAATTGTTTTAATCTTAATTGAGTCAACAAAACTAAAAATTTTAGAGAGAAAAATGTTTGGTCCTTGAATTTAACAAAATGGATGTATTTAAGTTTAAGTTTCTTTTAGGAAAATAAATAAAAACAAATAAAGGTTATGAAATAAGTTGGAAAGAAACTTTAGTGTGGCACTCACAAATAAAAAGTAACAGATTCTCCTTTTAAAGTTGTTATTTATTTAATTAATGGATATAAAACGTTCATTGTTGTACAATTAGCCAATAATTAACAATAATATTACTTTTGCTGTTTTTGTGACATTTATATTCTTGAAATTCGTATTTAAACATCAGTTCTAGAGCATCCATCCAACAAATTCACTAGAATTCTTTAAATTTTAAGGTCTTTTAAGTTTTTGTGTTTAATTGAAATCAGCACCATTCTACTGAACAATCTATCAAGAATTGGTTTTCATTCAAATATTTTGAAATGGTTGAAATTTCATCTTATATGATGCAGTCAATTTGTTTCCATTGCTAGTGTTCTCTCTACTCCTGTACATGTGTCATCAGGAAGACCTCAAGGTAGTTACCTGGAACCCTTACTTTTTCTTAATAACTTCCCATAGGAAGTTATTATAATGGGTCCGATTTGTCAAATTGAAAATTTTGACATTTCTCGACGTTTCAAGGTACCTAGAGTCGAAATAAAAGATTTTTAGAAAGATGTCTGTGCGTGCGTGTGTACGTACGTTTGTACGTCCGTACGTCCGTACGTTCGCGACGTTTTTTTCGTCGTCCATAGCTCAAGAACCAGAAGAGATATCGACTTCAAATAAATTTTGTTATACAGATAATAAAGCAGAAAAATGCCGAAAGGGCTCTCAAGAAAATTGCGTGGGTGGTTTTTTACCATAGCAGTTTAAAAAAAAGGTGAAAATTTTGGTTAACCCTAAATATCTTACGAACCAAAAACGCTAGAGACTTGAATTAAATTTTATATAATAGATTGTAACGTGATACCAATCAAGTATATTTTTTGAAAAAAAAACAATATAACGGTTTTTTTTTAATCAATAAAACTGAAAAAAAAAATTTGTCACCTCCAAAATTTTACGACTGAAATATGATTTTATCTCTAAAACAATTTTGTGCAACGAAGAATAATGTTTTTGACATCTGATAAAATTTTGAGAAAAATCTAATTGACAGTTTTTTTTATAAAAAATAAAAATCTAAAAAAAAACATTACTCAAAGTTCGTAAAAATTGAATATCGATTCAAATATCTTTTCAAAAACTTGAAATTTAGGCTTCAAACATATTTTTTCTTATAAGAAATATTGTTTTCAACATTCTGAAAAATTTTGAGAAAAATCGAATTGACAGTTTTTTTACAAAAAATAAAAACCTAAAAAAAAATGTATAAAAATTGGTAAAAATTGATTTTCGACTCAAATATCTTTTCAAAACTTTGAGATATTGGCTTTTATTTACTTTTATCTTTCAAAAAATCTTTTTTTTAACTATCAATTAAAGTTTGAAAAAAATAGAGTTGACAGTTTTTGTACAAAAAATAAAAACCTAAAAAAAATGTATAAAAGTTGGTAAAAATTGATTTTCGACTCAAATATCTCTTTAAAAATTTTAAGTGTTGGCTTTAAAGCAATTTTATCTCATAAGAAATATTGTTGGTAAAATTTTTAAAAAATCGAATTGACAGTTTTTTTTACAAAAAATAAAACTCTAAAATAAAAACAATACTAAAACTTCGTAAAAATTTACTTTCGACTCAAACAGCTTTTCAAAACTTAAAAATATTGACTTGAAACTTATTTTATTTCACAGAAAATATTGTTTTCGATATTCAGTAATTTTTATATAAAAATCCAACAGTCCGTTTTTTCATATAAAAAATAAAATCTACAAAAAGAGTACGCAAATTTGGTAAAAATTGATACGAGTACATAAAGACAAACTTTTAACCAAGACAAATCGATAGACGGGATGTTAAGTTATCAGTGTGGGTCGCATCCCAGCCTCCTTTTTTTATTAATATCATGACATATATTTTTCATAATTCTCTTAGAGTTTTATTTGCTGATGATCGTCAGTTTTATAGATGTATAAAACAAACTGATGATTGCCTCCGCTTGCAAGATGAATTTAACAGGCTTATTGAATTGTGCAAGTAAAATCAACTATCTTTAAACGTTTCAAAATGTCAATGTTTTACATTCTATTGTTCTTACTATCCTACTGTCTTCGAATATAAAATTGGCAGTAGTGTTTTTGAAAGAGTCAATTAAAAGAAAGATCTTGGTGTTGTTTTTGATTCAAACTCAATTTTATCAAACATGTCGAATATATTGCTGCTAAAGCTATCTCCATACTTTGTTTTATTAAAAGAAATTCATCAGACTTTTCAGACCCTTATACTGTTTAATCTCTTTTTTGTGCATACGTAAGATCTATTTTAGAATATTGTTGTGTGGTTTGGTCAATGAATTGAAAGAGTCCACAAGAATTTCACTAGGTTTGTTGTATGGAAACTTGGATGAAATATTGAAATTTCTTCATATGCTACTTATCGGTTTAGAGTCACTTAAAAATCTTTTCTGTTTTATTTATTCTTAAAACTTTGTCGCATCATATCAACTACTCATACCTTCTATCTTTAATTGAGTTAAATATACCTTCTCGTCAACTTAGAGATTATAATCTATTCCACGTAAGTTAGTTACCATAGGATTAATTACACAGTTAATGAACCTATAACTCGCAGTGTTAGGGAAACCAATTCTGTCATTACTTTTATAAACTTTGACTTCCATTTTAATAGAGTCACCTTAAAAAATAAACATGTGTTCCTTTTCCTTAATATTAATTAAAGTTATTTATTTATTTATTATTTAATTTTTTTTTTCTTTGTTTAAATATTAATTTAATTTTAATTTTAAGTAGTCTGTTAATTAGCTTTAATGTAATCTCTGTTTTATGAAAAAACTAAAACTAAACTAAACAATTTTGAAAGAAAAAATCACTTTAAGAAAATTTAAACATAAAAACAAAAAAAATGGAATTGAGGACGTGTTCCAGAAACAAAGATTTTATTTGTTTTTGACAGCAAACCACTTTTTTGGGAACTTACTAAAAAATCATTAGATGAAATCATTTAAGTGAATTTCTACGACAAATTAAAAATAAAAATCTCCCAGTGAGTGGTCATAGCCCCTTTAAACCCTTTAACCCCGGATTGCACACACATCTCTCTAAACGCCTTTAATTTAGCTTCTAGAGACCATTAAACGTGGACGTCAAAAAGTTTTAATGGAAAATATCGGACCCATTAAACAAATTTTAATGAGAAGTTAAACATTTTTAATAATAATCATTGCTAACTTCTGACGGGCTTAAGAGTATTTTTATTGCAATTTATTATTGTTGTTATTTGTTGTCAAAAAAATTACTTGCTCTTTTTTCAAAAATTTCAATTTCAAGTGTGAAATTTAGGTCTTTCAATTTCCTACAAAAATGAGTGAAAGTGAGAGTAAAATTGACATAGAATTCAAAAATCTGTAATACTGATACCTATTAGACCTCTAATAAAATTGGTTTTATGGCTTAAATTTTCAAACAATTTTATTTTGAAATTATGAAAAGACGTAACCAATATTTTTGTATTATCCATAGTACTCTGTTCCTATTTCCGATCAAGTAGTTTCTCTACTAATCCTTCGTCAAAAAAGACTTGGGTTTCCAAATATATTCAATTTTAACATACAGATTCCACAGGAAATTTAATTTAAAAGTTCTTTTAAGTTCAATAATCAAAATGTTTTCACCCTAAAACCTTTTTACCCTTCAATCATTTGTAACTTAAAACATCTTAAATTACATTTTAAGTACAATGTTTTTTTAGTTCAACATCATTTTGTACATAAAATTATCTTTTCATCTCCATTTTCTATTCACACATCTTAATTTTCATGTCATGCAATCCCATCCATTAGGTTACTCAAATTACTCTTTTATTATAAATAAAACTTCAAAGCTGACAAATTAATGGATGTTAAGATATACCTTACACTCTCTACCAGTATAACGGTATACTATAATTTGTATCTTTTACTGTTCTGACCTATTAACGATGCAATTCCATTCCATCATATTGTATGAGGTAGATACTCGTATTTGTATGCTCATTCTGTATCGACCATTTTTTGTTTGTTTTCTTTTGTGTGTTCGTGCGATGATATGGATTCTTGTTTCACATGCACTAAAAACAGGATACACCTACCTTTTATTTCAAAAAAATACAAATACTAACAAAAAAATAAACAAATCCTTGTTACACACGAACATAAGTTACAAGGTATGGTACAACGGTACCTACAATGCTTTTTTCTAACTTTATACGAGCTATCTCTCTGTATGGCTAACGAAATTGTGTATATTAGATATTCCCTTCTGGTCATAGTCATAGTCATATGGTGTACCTATAGAGAACTACAGACAGACAGACAGGACACGATATACCTTTACCTTCCACTGACCAAAAGGAAACACAATGGCCAAAATAAACGAACATGTCACCATCATAATTCATCTGTTTCCTATTTCGTGTCCTTTTGCCGTGATTTGTTCAGTATTTTTCAATGGAAAACGTTACAAATGGCAAAAAGAAAAGTATGGAACAACACTAAAGGAACTTTTTGGTTTTCTTTTTGGAACAGGAAGCATGAACACATAAATGAACGAGGATAGGTCATTTAAAACTTGATAAATGCAAAATGGAAACCGTTCATATACATTATAATAGTGAGGTAGTAGAATTCTTCTTCAATCTAAGTTCTGTTCTAAAATACCTTCTAGAAAAAATCAATATCACGCAACTATCACCTTTTAAAATTTTCAAAAATAAATTCCTATGTACTTTTAACATTTTTTTAATAAAACTATTCAAAAATTTAAAATTAAAACAGTGTCACGGTTAATTTAATAATACATACTTTTAAAAATGACGATTTTTATAGCACGAAAATTTCAACACGTATATATAACTTATAACTTTTTTCACTTATTTTTTAAGAAAATAAGTAAGTTTTTAAGTCTAAAATCTTAAAATTGCTAAAAATGATGTAAAATGTTTAGTTAATCTTTAATTTAAAGACATTTTTGACGAAATGGAAATCTCAAAAATGGTTTAATTATAAGCAAAAACCTGAAAAGATGTTTTTTTTAAAGTGGTCATGCTACTCGAAAAATTCAGAGTATTGAAAATAAATTTAAGAATAAGTTAAAACTAAGCATTAAGAAAAATCCACTCAACACCATGAAGATAAAAATAAATTTGTATCCTTCTTCTTGAATGCAAGTTCTTTGTCGAATAGCGAAATTTTTTAATTTTATCAAATTTGCACCCGGACTTAAATTTCAGAAGAAGGTACACATTTAAACACTAAAACCTTTTCAAACAACTAATAGTGTGAAACTTAAATTTTGTGAAAGAATTGTCAATTGAGAACTTTAAAGTAATAAAAATTCGAGGCTTAATTTTATCCAATTTTTGTACCAACATACGGTCACAGTTCAACAAAAAAATTAATTATTCTACGTTACAATCTAAATTAAATTTGCCTTATTAATTTTGTTTGTTGTGTTCTGGAGAAAACGGGTCGAAATAGCGTATTTCTGTATTCCGTATGAAAAAAGGTTTTAAATCAGTTAAGACACTCCTGATCTTATAGCATTTCTTTACTTTATAAAAGCCATACGTAAGGCAAATTTGGTAAATCTTTTCTGAACTTTTTAAATCCTAACGATACTTAATTGAGTAAATGGATTCCATAAAATGCAACAATACTCCAGCAAAGGTCTGACAAGAGATAAGAGCGTATGGATCTTCAAAAGATTTAGAACTTCTAGAAATAAAACCCAACATTACTTTGGGGTCTAGAAATAACATGGTCAATTTTAAACGAAAAACTCATTAAATAGTCAAAGATAGCTCAAAATCTTTTTGTCTTTTTAGACTTTGTAACTAATTCATATCAATTTTGTAATTTAAATTAAATGGATCTAAAATCTTTATTGATTTTTTTAGTATTGAAATATAATTTATAGTACAACAACTAACAATGCAATCAATATCAATTTTAATTCTACTGGCATCTAATGGAGATCTTACACAGCAACAAATATTCAGATCATCGGCATATAAAAGACACTTTGAATAAGAAATATAATTTGCCAAATCACTAACAAGAACAATAAAAAGGAATGGTCCAAGGTGGCTCTCTGGCGGTACCCCGGAACTGAAACTTGACTTGATACACAATCAGCTCAAGCTTTTGCAAAAGAATATTGTGTTGCACAAAAATAAATACATTTTGAAAAATAGGTGTAAATAACGAGCAGCGATTTTCTAGACAACCAAGACAATTCTTTAATACTGTTAAATTGGTTGCGGTTGATCTAGAACTCTAAAGCCTTGCTGTTGCTGTAAAATGTGATTTTAAACTACAATATAGAGTTTTTTTTACAATAGCTTGAAACACTTTGGGTATTAACTAGGTCTCTAATTTTCCAGAGATGAATAAGATCCAGATTTGTGCAGAGGAGTAATCAGAGAATGTTTCCAAGTATCTAAAAGTACCTATATGTACCTTCTCGCAAGGAATTTTTTAAAATGCATCACAGTGGAACTGCTAAATTATATTTAAAACATTTAAAAAAGAAGTAGAGGAAAATTATTTGGTACAGTGGAGATGATAAAGCTGACAACACATCATCTGTAGATAAACATAGGGTACCATCATTTGTATTCTAGTTGATATTATTAAGATCTTGATCATAATTTATTCTCATGTGAGGCAAATTTTTTACAAATATCAATTAAGTTTGTTGATATTGTAGAAGGAATCAAAATAGATTTACTTTGATTATTTAAAAAATGTCCACAAACATATAGAATAACTCTTTGTTTTCAATTCCAGAGACCATATATATTGTTAAAAATTCATACGTTTTCTTAGTTTTATTGAATTTTTTTTTTTTAAAAAGAGACAAATTTTACTTTTTTCTGTGAAGTTTAATCATAAAATGTTTAAGTCTTCGTAAATTTTTATGAAATCAAATCGGTCTTCTTGAATTATTTACTTTCTTTATGGCAACAAATTTGAAAATAGTCTGATCCAATATATTCCGAAACATAGAAAAATCTACTTCTGAGTTACTATCTTTCCAAATGATGTTATTGTAATGTTTAACAATTTTGACATTTCTCGACGTTTCAAGGTATCTAAAGAGTCTGTACGTCCGTACGTTCGTGACGTTTTTTCGATGTCCATAGCTCAAGAACCAAAAGAGATATCGACTTCAAATAAATGTTGTTATACAGATAATAGAGCAGAAACATGCAGAAGGGGTCTCAAGAAAATTGCGTAGGTGGTTTTTATTTTACCGTAGCAGTTTAAAAAAAGGTGAACATTTTGTTTAACCCTAAACATCCCATGAACCAATAACGCTAGGTTCTTGTTTAAAATTGAATATTCTTCTATATTGTAACGTTATACCAATCCAGGATATTTAAAAAAAAAAATCCAATTAACGTTTTTTTTATAAATCATAAAAACTGACAAAAAAAATTTGTCACCTCGAAAATTTTACGAATAAAAAATGATTTCATCTACAAAACAATTTTGTACAACGAAAATAAAAGTTTTTAACATCTGGTAAAATTTTGAGAAAAATTAAATCGAGAATTTTTTTATAAAAAATAAAAACCTAAAAAAACATTACTCAAAGTATGTAAACATTGAATTTCGAATCAAATATCTTTTTAAAACTTGATATTGCTGCTTCAAATTTATTTATCTTATAAGAAATATTGTTTTAACATTCTGTAAAATTTTGAGAAAAATCGAATTGACAATTTATTTTACAAAAAATAAAAACTTAAATGAAAATTTAACAAAAGTTTGTAAAAATTGATTTTTAACACAAATATCTTTTCAAAAATTTGAGATTATGGCTTCGAACTAATTTTAACTTATAAGAAATATTGTTTTCAACATTCGGACAAATTTTAAGAAATATCGAACAAACATTTTTTTTACAAGAAATAGAAAGCTAAACAAAAAAATGAATAAAAGTTATTAAAAATTTTCGATTTGAATACCTTTTTTAGACTTTGAGATATTGGCTTTCAGTAAACCTTGGTAAACATTTTCTTTCGATTCAAATAGCTTCCCAAAAATCTAAAATATTGTCTTCGAACTTTTTATTTCACAGAAAATATTGTTTTCGATATTCAGTAGTTTCTTTTTTGTTTCATACAAAAAATAAAATCAAACAAATAGTACGAAAATTTGATAAAAATTGATGTTCGGTTCTTGATATCTCTCAATTTTATTTCATTCATCCAATTTACTAAAATTAGTAAAAATTATTTTATAAATAAAAATCTGTTTTACGAATCTAAATTTTCAAACTAATCTAAAGTATTGTAAAATAATTTAAATGACAACTTTTTTAACCCAACACGAAAACCTACAAACTTTTAAGCAAGACAAATCGACAGACGGGATGGAAGTTATCAGTGTGTGTGGCACCCCAGCCTCTTTTTAGAATTTAAAATTGTTTTTCAATTTACTGATTCAAAATATTTATTCATAGAAAAAAAATAAGCATTATTAACATCATGTTTGTGAACTACATTAAAAATACTTTTAAAATTGGTAATTATTGTTTTTCGACTCGAATATCTGGATAACAATGACACAAACTTATTGAAGCCAATGTTTAAAATTGGTAAAAGTTTTGTAAAAACTAATGTACACTTACACCTCCTTTAATACTATTCTCTTTCTTTCCTAATGTTAAAACTGTGTCTTTGTCTTATTAAGGTATATATAACTCATTGAGCGTGTTTTTATTATAAACAAATAATAAGATGTGACCCACACTGATAACTTCTCATCTCGTCTTTAGATTTGTCTTGTTTAAAAGTTTGTAGATTTTCGTGTTGAATTAAAAAAGTTGTTAGTTGAGTTATTCTTAAAAAAATTTAAATTACCAACAATATTTTTCATATAAAGAAATAGTTTAGTTTGAAAATCTATTTTGTTTAAATAGATTTTCAGTCGAAAACAAATTTTTATCAATTTTAGTGGCGTTCGTTAAATTTTTACAAATTGGATGAATGTAGATAATTTGAGAGATATCAAGATCTGAATATCAATTTTTAGCAAATTTGCGTACTATTTCTTGTAAATTTTATTATTTTATGAAAAAACGGACTTTTGGATTTTTATACAAAACTATTAAATATCGAAAATAATTTTTTCTGTGAAATAAAAAAAGTTTTAAGACAATATTTTAAATTTTTGAAAAGCTATATGAGTCGAAAGAAAATGTTTACCAAGTTTTAGTATTGTTTTTCTTAGGTTTTAATTTTTTGTCAAAAACTTTCAATAAGATTTTTCCCAAAATTTTTCTGAATGTTGAAAACAATATTTTTTATGAGTGAAAATTATTTAGAAGCCATAATCTCAAATTTTTTAAAAGTCAATTTTTACCAACTTTTGTTTCAGTTTTTGTAAGAAAACTGTCATTTCGATTTGTCTGAAAATCTGACTGAAAAATGACAATAATTTTTTTTAAAAGTTCAAAGTTGTTTAAAGCCAATATCTCAAAGTTTTGAAAAGACGTACATTTAAGTCGAAAATTAATTTTTACCAAATTTTAATACTTTTTTGTTTCGTTTGTATTTTTTATAAAAAAAAACTGTCAAAATGTTACCAGATGTTAAAACCGTTATTTTTCGTAGCAAAAAAATTGTTTTGGAGACAAAATAATTTTTTAATTTTTAAAATGTTCGAGGTGACAAATTTTTTTTTTCAGTTTTTTTTTTATTTATAAAAAAAAACATAAATTGGAGTTTTTCTAAACATTATAATAGTTTAGTACCACGTTACAATATATAATATAAAATATAATTCAAGTCGCTAGTCATTGGTTCGTGAGATATTTAGGGTTAACCAAAATGTTCACCTTTTTTTAAACTTCCTATAGGAATTAAAAAAAAAACTTAATAACGACTTTCAAATCAAAATTTAATATTTTTTAAGAAATTAAAGTCTTAAGCTTAAAAATACAGACATTATTTTTAAACAGACTCTTTGAATTCATGAGCATGACCCATTTGTGCATTTTATTTCTTTATGCTCATATTTTAAAATATGCCAAAAAAAAATGTTGGAGGTTCGAGGTGAGCAATATTTATATTTAATTTTTCGATTTAAGAAATATTTGGAGTGAACAAAATTTTTCACTTTTTTTTAATTCTTTGGAAAAAACACCCATCTAATTTAAAAAAAAAAATCTTTGTGAAATTTTTTCATGTTGTTATCTGTAAAATAAAATTTATTTGAAGTTAATAAATACCTCTTCCGGTTCTTGAGATATGGTTCTAAAATTAGTTCTAAGGATTTCGATATATCGATAAATGCTAAAGTTTGTAGTTCGACAATTTAGACTGGTAATAATAACTTTCTATTTAAATCTAAACCAAAACTATATTTTTAGTTTGTAACTTTTAAGCTCAAATTTCTCAGAATCTAAGCTTGGCATTTTTTAAAAACTTCATAGTTTTCATATTTCTTTACTTATTAACATTAAAGTCACACTTTCATAATTGTACTTCTTTTCCCTTGACAGGCAAAAACAGTGAAATAAAAACTGACGAATCATTGGGTGACTCTGAATTCTTTAACACAAAAAATAACCAATTGCATTGTTATTCTCAGTATGGACTTTTGATTCATTAAACTTACTCATCTAATGGCAAGAATCCTTGTAATAGAAGAGCTTCCTGTTGATCAAAAAGTATTTAAAATGTCTTTAATTGTACCTCACATCATCGTTACTATTTTATTTTTTAGTAATAAAACTTTTTGCGATTTAAATCTTGGACGATGTCATGTTTGAAGCTGTCATCTTTAAAGATTTCACAGGTTAAAATTATGAGATCTATTGACTAAACATCATAAGGCTTTCTTTATTAAATAAGGCTTATCACAGTCCATTTAAGATCTTAAGGATGGAATTCTTGAAATAATCTCGGACATACAGAAGCAAATGTCAGTATGAAACCTCATAGTGGAAAGCACTAAACTTATCCTATTAAAATGCAGTTTAATCATTTAGTGTTTAAAAAGTTTGTATTTTATCATCATGTATTTTCTCAACTCCATCAATCAACCGCGTTAATTTAAATGTATTTCTTGAATTTGAATATTCCTCCGATCTATGCTAAAAGCTCAAGAGGTAAATACAATTATTGTATTTAATCTCTTTTTCTTGTGTGTTCATTGTACAAATGTTGTTTTTGTCTTAAAATAATAGTTCATAATATGTACATTTTGAACAGACAGAAAGCTTAAGTCAATATTAAATTATACCAACTGGAACAAGTGCATCTCTTCGTAAAATTAAATGCACGCCTGGCAGGTATTCCCATTATTAAGGTCCTTTAAATTGTGAATAACAAGATATGTGAGTATATGTGGGAGTGTATATGTGTAGGATATGGGAACAACAAGAAGCACATTTCCAACATACGCGATGCGATGTGCACTTGGACAAACAAAAATGTTTACGCAGAATGTCCTTTTTTTTAATATGAAACGTTTCCTCATATGTACATATGTATCTATATGTAGGTGCTAGGTATGGAAATGGGACGATATGAGCTGGGCTAAGCTTGGCTGGGCAGGACAGGACACTTGTGAAAATTTGTTTATCTTTCGAATGGGGGTAAAGTTTTGTAGGGACGAGTACCTGTGCTGGCGCTGGATGTTTTGTGTCCTTCGGGTGGGAACTTGTTTATTTGGAAAATGTTCTCCTTCCGAGGAATAAAAACATGTGTGATCCTCCGTGTCTCTGGAAGTGAAGGGGTGGCTATATGAGTGACTGTGATTAAAATTTGATTTGATATATGAAACTATGTTAATATGTGAAAAAATTCTTACAATATCTCTTTCAATATTTTCCTTATCCACCTGCAGGACTATCACGATGATATCAGACAGGAACAAATGTGGGAAATGCAAGCTCTTACGTCAACACCAACACAAGGGCCCAGCAGGTGATCAAAACAGTCCGAATGGCGTCACAGATATGGACACATCCAACGACGAACGAACGGATCTCGAAGCACTGGGCATGGATTGCTCAGGAACAGCCGATAAAAGTGATAGCAACCAATCCAGTACGAATAATGACAGTCACCATCATACGACAGTATCAAGTGCAGACAGCATATCGGCGACTAATACGACGTCAGGTGAGTCAGTCTCCAATCTCTATTTCTGTGTGCTATGTATAGGTAAGAGAATTGGCTTGAGAAATTATAACTTCCTCTTGAGGGTATTTGACCTTAATTAAATGACCCCCATCACCCAAGTGCGATGATATGCCATGCGATGTGATGCGATGGTGTTGCGAGGTTAAATTTATGTGACTTTATATTGGCAGGGAAAAGCAATGTTCTCGGGTGTGTATGGTATTTGAGTTTGATTTAGTGATTTCAATTATCGTATTAATATTGTCGATTGGAAGAAAGTGTATGAAGATTGGGTTTGTCACTTAATAATGCTTGTGGACTATAAACAACCTTCTATATCGTTATCCAAGCTGTCAAGTGCATATGTATACAACGAACAACGATTATAAATGGCAACATACTTGTTGAAGATTAAAATGAAAGAATAAATTAAACATAAAGTGGTGTTTAAGTTATGACTTATTATGAGTCTGTTATTGAAATAATTTATTGACAACAATAGAGTAAGTCGTTTCGTTTATTAGAAATTATGTTTATAGGTTAAAAGTTGGTTAGGAAAAATCAATATTGAATAATTATGATGAGCATTATTGAGCTCAGTGGTGTGGAATTTAATTTTTAAAGCACAAATAGGTAAAAGACATGTGTCAAATTTTCTATGGATAAATATGAAAAGGATCAAAAAATGTTTTAAATGCATGTTAACAAATATGCATATGCTTTTAAAAGCCTATAAATGTATTTTTAAAATATAGAGCTAGAACATCTGTGGGTGGTGCGAAATCTTAAAATATTATTTACCATGACTCTGTAGTATCAATTGGTTTGACTCAAGAAAAAAATGAGGCTGAGTGCCAACTACACTGATAACTTCCCACTCCGTCTGCCGATTTGTCTTGCTTAAAATGTTTGTAGGTCTTCGTGTTGTTTCAAAAAAGTTGTTAGTTGAATTATTTTAAATTTTTTTAAATTTTAATATTACCAACAATATTTTCCATATAAAGAAATAGTTTAGTTTGATAGATTTTTAGTCGAAAACAAACAAACAAACAATTGGAGTATTTATATTTGTAATTACACAAAATACAAGCAGTTTTTCTCCGAAATCGCATTACTAAACATTCATTTTTAAAAACTCACGATTTTAATCGCATTCGAACTTAAGTAGTCAAGGGCTTTCGAATGTGACCAATTTTAAGCGGTTTTCCAAATGTCCAAAAACACCAAAAAACACGCCTTATCGGCGACATCTGCCGGGAAAATGCGTTCACCTAGACGTCTGTCATGTATTGCAATCAGAGAGTCAAGGGCTTTCGGATGATAATTATTTCAAGTGGTCCCAAAAGTTTAAAAACCCTAAAAAGTACTTGTTTTCGGAAAAATCAACAAGACAAATACTGATACCTATAAGTCTGTTGGAACGATATCTAAGATCAGCTAGTCGTTATCATCAAGATAATTTTTGAGTTTTTTCAAAAGACAGTTTGTAGGTTAGTTTCTAAATGCCGAACCCCCTACGAAAGAGATAGAGAGAGAGAACTACGGCATAGTGACTTACAACTCTCAACCATTTCTGTGTGCGAGTACTTTTATCAGAGATGGAGGGGATCTACAGTTTTAAGCCAAATCCAAACGGCTAATTTGAGAAAGCACTTTTTCATGACAAGAATTACTCTTAGAGATTTTCTCAATTTCTCGCAAGATGCAGTACCCGTGAAAAAAAAATTAAATGGCATAGGCAGGGGTCAAACCCAAGACCTCCGGTATGACAGTCCAGCGCAATTTTTTTTTAAATTGATTTTTATTAGTTCATTCTTCAACCTATCTTAAAGCTAGACAAAAATTCATAAAACTAGCCTAATTATCCATAACCTACAACCAACTTAATTATGCCATACGGACACTCTAAGTTAAACTATAACACTAAATACTAATGCCTTTCGGCCCTAAGATCTATTTTACTTCAATTCATATTTTATTTATTTCTGAATTTATTAGAAAATTTTGAAAAAAACTAATATCAAGGTCCTTTTTTTTAATTTGTACTTAAAAACTACTTAAAATAAGGTCCTTAATAAAGGGTGTCCCAAAATTAAAGCAAGATTTGAATTAAATAGAAAACGCCGTTTTTAGTCTTTTGATAATTATATTTTTATTGACTCGTAAAGTACATACGAGTAGGATAGGGTTATGTATGGAATAACACATTGGACAAATGGCCTCCACGGCTTTGCAT
>NC_079147.1:254211965-254283242 GCF_945859685.1 Eupeodes corollae
ATTTTTACTGATTTCGTTCTCAAATTTTGGTACCTTTGATATTGCATTTGTATCTCGATGGCTGTGTTCGTTGAGTAGTTGTGCATTTGGAATCATGTGTTTTCCATTGGGGAAAAAATCAATTTGTTACTGTTGATATTATTAGGTTTTGTTTTTTGCGGTTTCACAGCAAAAGAAGATTTAAAAATGATTCAGTTTGACAACACTTTTTAAAATGGAAATGGTGTTTTCGATGTTTCTTTTGAAGTGCAAGTGAGATAATTTGATAGCATCATATGAGAATATACTACCTGCATTATGGTCTGTAAAACCTACTCCACCTACGCCACACAAATTTTGACTCGGTTCCGGTCGGGGAATCAAGCTCATTTCAATTTGATTCAGGTACATAAAAAAGCTTCAACCTCGCTTCAACACCACATGTTAATGTAGTAGTCTACGAACAAACCCCCTCCTTGAAGTTTTTATACTCTGTAACTGACCTTACACAGACGTATTCTCTTTTGATAGTCAACTATTTTGATAGTCAACTATTGAAAATTAGCTTAACCCTGGTCTGAATTTCGCTATTTTTTTTGATAAAATATTTTGGCAAATATTCAATTGTATCAACTTTCAAATATAGAAACTTGACTACTGCGGATCGTTTTTTTGGCAATTTCTTACTGTACTATATATGGAATACCAAAAAAAACAAGGCTATTTTCAGTACGAAAACCTGAAACTACTTCTCAATACAGGGCTACATGTTTTAACAAAGAAAATGTGAGTAAGTTGTACGAAAATCTTGCAATCATTCTAAATAAAAAGAAAATTTAACCTCATATGATATGGAAGCTTGAAGAAACTGGATGTACAACAGTGACCAACCCTCCAAAAGTAGTTGCAACCAGAGGGTGCAAACAAGTTGGACTGGTGAAATCGGCAGAGAGAGGACAGTTTTTTCACAATGCTTGGTTTCATTAATGCTTCTGGTGGGACCATTCCTCCTGTATTTGTGTTTCCTAGAGTCAATATCAAGAAATTCATGTTACAAGGTGGTCCAAAAGGGTCACTGCATGTAGCCAACCCAAGTAGTTAAATAACTGAAAAGAGTTTCTACAAGACCATGATCCACTTCATTAGATATGTGAAGCCCTCTGAAGAAAACCCTTGTTAAGTACTATGTGACAACCATTCTAGCCACATAACAATTAAAATTGTCAGCCATCGCCTCAGCCGCTGGATATTTCTGTTTATGGAGCTTTTAAGGCTCGATATAGGGAGGCCATGAATACATGGATGTTATCTAATCTCGGAAGAACAGTTTCCATTTATGAGGTAGCTCAATTTGCCAACACAGCGTATATTGCTGCATTTTCTTTGGAAAACAATATTTCGGAGTTTCAAAAAACTGGTGTAAATCCATTTAATGGATAATACTTTCACTGAAGATGATTTCTTGACATCGTTTGTCGCTGACAGATCTATACCTGAGCTCCATAAGTAAGTATAGGTCTGTCAGTGGCAAAAGCTGAAGTACTAACTGATAATGTTCCTGGAATAATTGCTGAATTTCCGTTTACCAGCGATGATCCCACAACTTCTGCTGACATCTCGTCTTGCTCCGCTCCACAAATAACAGGCTCATAATCGAATCAATTAACTATATTTTTATATCCTGAATATATTCGACCGTATCCAAAGGAATTGCCTAAAGAAATTCTAAAGATCCAGAAATATGAAGAGCATGATAATAACTGACACTCCTGAAAAGGATGCATTAATATAAAAACATTAAGCTTAAAAGGAAGTTAACAACAAAATTATCAAGATGAAAACTTCTGAAAACATTTAAAATCACGTATAGTTTGTAAAATTCTCTATAAATTCTTCTATTAATTTTGTAAAGGCTTTTAAATTACTAATCGAAATTAGTTCAAATTGAAATGTGTTTTAGTTTTATTCTTTAAGGAAGTTTTGAATATTTTTTGTAAGCTTATTCTGTTTCATCATATGAATTAACCTTCAATTCCACATAAGAGTATTCAAAATCGAGTATAGTTTAAAATGAAACAAAACAATTGGAGTCAAAGAATCAAAAATAAAGTTTTAGATTTTTCCCCATAAATCTAACAAGATAAGTAAAATGGTAAATGAAAAACAAAAGGTCAAACTTACAGACGATTTATAACTTGGTAAATTTCACAGAAAATTTAATTCAATTTTGTTAAGTAACCACATATAAATATTTGACACATCATATCGTCTTAAATGTAACAAATAAAATTACTAATAGCTTTTTTTTCAAGACCTCTGTATCTCATGAGAAAGAACAAATTTACATGAATTAATATACATATATTTTTTCATGTTCTAGGTAGGTAGCTAGGTATAAATCCTTTGTATTGATTTTGCTGACATTTTCATGTGTAAATTTACATATATTTGTATGTTCATATATATATGTATATTAGGGTGATTCAAAAAAAAAATTTTGTCTTGCAAACAAGCTTAAAAGTTTAAATTCAATGTAAAAAGATGCCAGTTAAAAGTTGAGCCCTTAATATTAATATTAAGACTGTCCGCATCGCGTTTTTCTATTTTCCGTAAGAATAATATGGAAAAATTATTCTCTGCACTTTTTGAATTTTATTGCTAGTATTATTATTATTATAAAAAAGAGACTTTTACTTATTTTTGTAGAGAATCGAACGCTCTACAAAAAAGGTCTCTAATAATTTTTTGATAAACCTAATAGTTTACAAGTTATTTAAGGCCAAAGTTAAATTTATCGAAAATTTTAAGGTTTTTGATGCATTCCAGCAATTTTGATGGTTTTATTGGAACAAATCACTCAAAAAATTCATGTTTATTTTAAATTTAGTTACTTAGACAATCATTGCTAATAATTTTTTGCAATAATGCGACTAGTGAAACTTTTGAAATTATTTTTAGCATCGATTAGCTGCGAAATCATAGTCCATCTTTTTTGTTTAAACTTATTCCCTAACATTACACCTAACGGCGTGCATCATTGATATGCTTTGTCAGCGACCTTGACCTAGTATTCGTGCATTCACCTTAATGCACCGTTGTCCGTAATACGATACCCACCAATCGTGGGAGCTTATGATTGTATGCTGTTTTGCTGATTTGACAAAGAATGGTCGCGCGTGTTAACTAACGAGGTGTTAACTAACTATGTTACCGACGAAACATAAAAAAATTTCTTTCTGATCGGTCAATCAATAATGAATTAATTTTTCAGCTATAATTTTGGGAATTTAAATGAGCATTTACAGACTATTGGATGAACAGATAAACAATTTAACATAATTTGTATTTTCATACACAAAATTTATAATAAATATTTAGACTATTCGATTTTTCTTTGGATAACTACCGAGAATTATTAGCAATGATTGTCTAAGTAACTAAATTTAAAATAAACATGAATTTTTTGAGTGATTTGTTCCAATAAAACCATCAAAATTGCTGGAATGCATCAAAAACCTTAAAATTTTCGATAAATTTAACTTTGGCCTTAAATAACTTGTAAACTATTAGGTTTATCAAAAAATTATTAGAGACCTTTTTTGTAGAGCGTTCGATTCTCTACAAAAATAAGTAAAAGTCTCTTTTTTATAATAATAATAATACTAGCAATAAAATTCAAAAAGTGCAGAGAATAATTTTTCCATATTATTCTTACGGAAAATAGAAAAACGCGATGCGGACAGTCTTAATATTAATATTAAGGGCTCAACTTTTAACTGGCATCTTTTTACATTGAATTTAAACTTTTAAGCTTGTTTGCAAAAAAAAAAAAAAAAAAAAAAAATGTTTTGAATCACCCTAATGTATATCAATATATCACATAAGAAGAAAAAAGAAATAAATATGTAAATATTCCATACCTATATATATTTCAACTTATGAACATTGTTGTTGTAAAATATTCATTTGCCAAATTCAATAAATTCAACCCTCTTTTATATATATATTTGAATAAGTTGTTGCCTGACATACATAACGGAAAATTCAATAGAAGGATTATGTTTTGAAATTCCAAAACTCTTCTATTCAAACTTTAAGTAAAAAGTTCGCCAGGATTTAGGGTTTAGACTTTGACCCTTGAGCATAGGTTATTATTATTTTTCAATGTTTATATTTTGTATGATGAATTAGAATATGAATAGTTTATAATATTAAGCAACATTTCCTAACTTTTTTCTCAAAATTTGTTTTCAAAACTAACAGATATTTGGCGTAAAATACATAAAATACTGATTTTGGTTCACTGTGGCGTATGAGTAATATTTGTTTAAATCTGTTTTAACATTCATTAACTTTTAACATTGAAAGAAACGACCTTTAAATACAAAATTCAGAAAGAAGAATCGAGTCCTCTTTACCACTTTAAAGGGTAGCCAACTTCTCACTAGGATAAAGAGGCGGCCTTGACTATAGTCTCTTAAGCACATCGTCTGCAGTCTTTTCACAATCTTTCTATGTGGAAAGTATTTTTTTTTTTTTTTTTGAAAAAACCAAAATCCAAACCCCGATCACAGTGATTTGTGTAATCTTGATTCGTGTAATGCCTTTTTCTAAATCTCCCTTGAAGTTCATAAGGCTTGCCAATATCAAACAGACGGCCCTGCCTAAAAGGGTTGGATTCGAATTTAAAACCCGTCATCACAATAAAATAGGGGATAATTTATTCAAATCTCACTTAATGTCAAACAGGTGTGCATATATTTTGTTTTGTTTTAGTCTCTCAAGAGATTACACGTTTAACCCTCAGATTCAAATTTCTCCTATTTTTCAAAAGGTCTCAGAGTTTTCCAACAAAAAAAAGAATATCACCTTAATCTTCAAATCGATATCTTAACGACTTTATAGCCTTGAGGTTTGTGATAAGGAAATAACAAAAAATTACTTTAGGAAATGTGCAAAATGATGCTTTATCTCCGTTTGAAAATAATAAAATAAAAATAAATAGCTTTGCTTCCATGTTTTAAAAATCGAAAGGTTTTCCTTTAACTCGAGTAAAAAATAACCCGATAGACCGCCCGCCAGGTGGATTGTGGTAGCTTTTATAAAATTTCCCAAATAAAACTTTTTTGTTCTATTTCTTCTGCGATAGAAGGTACTTTAATTCTCATGAATTCGATACTTTCACATGCTGTAATATAAGTTCCTTAGCATAGCGCAGAAGGGTATTCCCTAATGGGTAGTAGAATCTTCAAAAGCTGAGGAAGAAGTAAGAGGTCAAAACACCTGATATAGTGATATAGCAAAAAGATGCGGGATTTATTGCAGCTGATGGCAAGTTTTCTACTTCACAGTCCCCAACTTCCTAATTTTCGATTTTTTGTACCATCTCAAGGATAAAAGTATCCTTTGGAATATACATACATACATATGTATATATAATATGCAAGTATACTTATCTTACAAGTTGTTTTCTTTTTGTAGGCCTTTTATTTGCCTATATACACTTTTGACTCTTTGGGCCAGAGATTATGGTTCATTTAACAAGAAAGCTATTGATTTTTACATGCTCCCTCCATTTAAATGCTGTGGTTTTGATGGAAGAAGGGAAGTTTTCGGAGGGGGAAGGGTTTAAGAAATATTCCGACAATGGGCACACGACCAACAACAACGGAGCACTTTTGGTGCGGTCGCATGATAATAAAGTTTAGTATTTTCATTATTTATTTGAGGATGTAGACAGACATCATTTTGGAGGAAGGACGATGAAGATGGTTTTATACAATAACGACGACGACGTCGACCAAAATGGGATGATTGGATATGAACATCCAACCAGAAGTATCATCAGCAACACCAGAAGCACAAAACCACCGCCCGCAGCATCCAGTTGAAGAGACTAATGGGCATATCGTAAGAGGGTCGTTTGCAATGTTAAATGAATTCGAAAAGGGATTATTTTATTTTTATGACTGGCAAGGGATAATTATATCAGTATTTTATCGAGTTGATTTATTTATGTATACCTTCTTATATTCACCTAAATATTCGTATATAAACCACAACTATACGAAAAAATATTAATGTGGGGTTAATTGATGCAGAATACTTAATAGTTGAAACATGAGTATTAATAAGGAATTCAAGAAGTTGATATTTCCTGTTAAACCGAAATTTAACATAAGAACAATGTTGTTGATTTTTATTAAGGTGATTAAAACATTTGGAGAAAGAAGAAAAGGGTTGAAGGTGATTAAATTACTTGAAGAACAAACACTCATCATGGCATGGGTCAGGAATTGTTCAACTTGTTAGTGATACTTTTTGGGTAAAGTATTAGATCTTTAAATATGTCCACATAATTTATTTATGTTTTTACCAAAGCGTCATTCTAACTTAATAATATTTTACGAAAAAGATATTTGTACTGAAAATGCAATTCCTCTTCTTATTTGGAATAGACCCTAATTTTGACGGTTGTCATCTTTTGACAAGTAAAAACTGTGCCATTATTAAAAAATTACACAATTTACGGTACGAAAAGAACAACGATGCCGTGAATTTCTTTTAACACATAACAGAAAATTTAAGTCACTGTTCGCAAATTGCAATTTTGGAGAAAACTGAAATCGTTTAATTTTTCGATCATTTGTCTGATACCGTATTTCATTGCAAATACTTTCTTATTTAATATAAAAAAGAGGCTGATTTTCGATTCAAAAGTCCATCCAATTACTCAGATACGCAGACATAATTGGAAGATCAAAGCGTAATGTGGAGCGTTTTTGACCATTGCGACGGAAGCAAAGAAGTAGTAGTTTAGTAGTCAATGAGGACAAAACCAAGTTTATGCTATCTTTAAAAAAGGACATTGGACAACGACGTCTTGGACAAAAATGTCACCATGGACAGCTTTAACTTTGAGGTAGTAGAAGAATTTGTCTACCTAGGCATCCCCATACATTCAAGCAACGACACCAGCGCTGAAACCAAACGAAGAATAACTTGCAAATCACTGTTTCTTAGAACTTAGGGGGCAATTAATCAGAAAAGTCCTCTCTAGAGCATCTAAAATCATCATCTATAAGATACTCATCATCCCAATTCTCATTTATGGCGCTGAGGCCTGGACCCTGTCAAAGAAAGATGAGTGCGAGAGATGCTTCGAGGGATAAATTCTTCGGGTGATTTTTGGTCCCGTACGCATAGATGGAGAATGGAGGAGAAGATATAACAAAGAAATGTGCGGGCTGTACAGCAACACTAACATCGGTTTAAATGGCTAGGTCATGTAGAATGGACATCAACGCTCCAGCCCGGAAGGTCTTCGAATCCAATCCCGAGGGACGGCGCAGTAGAGGAAGACCGTGACTCAGGTAGCGCACGCAGGTGGGTGAAAATCTCAACCAGCCTGGCGTGAGAAACTGAAGAAAGCTAGCTAGGGACCGAGCTGGCTGGAGACGTATGTTAGTTGAGGTCCAGGTCCGACTTAGACTGTAGCGCCACCTTAAGTAAACAAGTAAGATATTAGATCCACTCTAATAATAGAAAAAAATCTAGTCGAAAATCCGTTTTTACAAAATTTCTGTAGAATTTTTAGCATACTTCTTACTTTGTCTAAGAAAACTTTCAATTACATTTATCAGATGTAAACAAAATTTTTTTCAAATACATATTAATTTTGTACCACGCCAAAACGTATAATATTAAATTTCACTTAAGCTATTAAACCGATATTGGTTGGAAATATAATTTAAGTTAACCAAATTTTTCACTTTTTAAAGTTCTTTATTACAAAAAAAACACCCATTCAATAATTTTGAAAGTCCTATCTGTATCTTTTGGCGTTACTATTTGTAAAACAAAATCAATTTGAAGGAAAATCTCTGCCAGTTCTTTTGATATGGTTGACGAAAAAAAGGCATCCCGATCGTGCACTCAAAAATCTCCCACAAACCTTCCATTTAGATTATAGGGAACGTAAAATCCCAAGAAATGCATTGGCTCGTGAGATTTTTTGGTTTAACCAAAATGTTTAACTTTTTCTTAAATTACTATGGTAGAAATACCACCCACCCAATTTTCTTGAGAGTCCTTGCTGCACTATTATTATTATAAATTAATTTTTAACAATATTTATTTGAAGTCGATACCTCTAGAGATTCTTGAGCTATTGGTGACGAAAAAAACTTTGCGGACGTATGGACGTACGGAGGTACAGACATCTCTCTTAAAATCTTTTATTTTAACTATAGGGACCTTGAAACGTCGAGAAATGTCAAAATTTTCAATTCAATTCCACAAATCGGTCCTAAGTTTATAAATATGTTCGTTTTTAAGGGTATTTTTAAAAATTCAAAATCCGACATTCTTGTCAAAATTTTTGTAGTTTAGAACATTATGTCTTGAATTAAATCAGTTTTCACATTTTTTGTTAAATTATTTTCTTAAAGACTCTCTAGTCCAAACAATGGCCTGAACGTTGTTTTAATGAATGTTTTCAAAACCCTTTAGTGTGACATTAAATGAAAATTTGATTAGTTTTTCAAACAATTATTGACAAAACAAACTAACATTTTTTTAGTCGTAGATTGTTATGACTTTTTAAAAAGTGTTGATATGCTCTGAATATATGTACAGTTTTGAACGGATTTATATAAATAAACTAATATCATCTTATTACTTAAAAATGTTGGCATTCTTCTGGAACTGTATAAGTTTCGGTTGATTTTTAAATATTAAGACGCATTCATAAACGAAAAATTTGTATCAAAAAGAACTATAATGGAAATTCGATTTTCTGTTGTTTTAATGTATTCCAACAAACTTTGAGAACTCTTTTCATTAAAATCGTTTGGTTAATTTCAAGACCATAACTGCATTTGAATCAAATAATTTCAAGACCATAACCTTACGTGATCATTTCAATTTCAAGTCGAACTTAATTCAAACTGTTTTTAACATCAATATAAATATTTTTACTGTAGTTATCACCGTTTATTGTTACGTCGCAATGTTGGATGGAAGAAAATGATAATAATAAATGAAAAAGATTTGAGAAGATATTTCAAATGCAAACAAAATTGTCTCAAATGAGTTAAATTTCTTAATAAATACTCGTACTTGAAATTAAGTACACAATTTAAGTCAATTTAATACTATTTCGGACTCATTTAATTCGTGAATCACCTTTCAAACTGATTTTCGTAAAATATTTTCACATATAACTTTATAGTCTTGAACTAAAAATAAAAGGTTTTACTACTAACTTGTTTGTATATTAAGTAGGGGAGGGTACGGGTACGAAAGTAACACGGGACGGTTGTAACATTGAGCTTTAAAAACACTCCAAGACTGTATACGTTCATTTTAAATGTAGAAATCTTGGCAATTTGGCCCTGAATGCATCCACAAAATCCAAACGTCAAAGTACTGAATTGTGATGGATAAAATTGAAAACGTGAAATTTGGGTTCTGTTGTACATTTTTGTGTGTGTTATTTTTCATTGTTTTTTTTTCCGAATAACATCGTTTTTAGAAAGTGGTAGCTTTGTTATTAGTTATTTTTTCTTTATTCAATACTGTTAAAGTTTTTGTGATCGAGCCGATAGATGTGGACTGTTATAACATTTTTTGGGTGTACGTTTGTAACATGTCTTTTTTAAAACGCAATAAAACTTTTCATCAAGCGAACTGTTCATCCGCTCAGAAAAGAAGCAGGGACCCCTGAAAGCTTCACCGATGAGTGGAAGAAGGGAATTATTGTCAAGCTCACACAAAAAGAAGATCCAACAAAGTTTAAAACTGGAGAGGAATTTGCGTTCTACAGGCCGTTGCTAAATAGTAGCAAAAAACATACCGGAATGCATCAGAGAACACCTTGGGGCCGCACTCGATACCAAACAAGCTTATCTGCGCTGGAACTTGTTTATTGATCATATCAACACCCTGCCGATCATTATTGAACAGTGCGCTGAATATCGATCACCACTACACCTGCTGTTCATCGACTTCGATACGGCCTTCGATGCGTTAACAAGCAGTACGTCTTCTATTGTTTGTCGAACCATTCCGACCTTGGTTTCGGAACGTATTCGACACCTGACCCTGATGAACTACTTGATTGTCCTCTACGACAACCGAAACTTCCAGGCGAGTTGGGCTTATACCTACATATGCTAGATCGGTTCTAGCAAAGTCCTACTCCTACTGTTTGGAGGGGGAGCGTAAGCCTCAACCCTGGCATGAACCGCCTCCAAATCCCTACCTAGCGCTACTAAGTCAGCCACAGTATTTGGCCTCGCCAGACCAAGTTGTGTCTGATAGAAAGGAGTCAGATTCCTTTGAATCATTGACAACTTTCTTACTTCAGAAATCGGTTCCGAAAGCCTACTAAATAAATTTTTCATCGTAGCCACATAGACCCCGATGGACTCATCTTGACCTTGTGTACGATGCCTAATTTCTTCTAACAACCAATCGTCATAATTTGGTGGCAAGAACTCCAGTTTCAACTCACTGACAAGTTCCGACCACGAATTAACCGACGCTCTAACAGCCCTATACCATATAAGTGCCTTCCTTCAAACAATTTCACCGTGGACCTAAATAACTGATTTTCTGAAATCCTGCGTGACTCGCATTTCTCCTCAACTCATTCTAAAAAGGCGTTCACCGAAGCTTCACATCGTTCTCCTGTGAACTTTATCTCCCACTTATGAATAGGTTCAAATCTCTCTTGTTGAACCAAGACACGTTCAACCGTCTGTTTTCCCAACTCCAAATTCTCCCTACTTTCTCTATTCCTTGCCTCTCCTAAATTCGTCGATGAACCGGCAGCGATGTTCATTGACCCACTAGACTGATGTCTGTTTTTGACATCGCTCCTTTGCATCTTTTCTGAGGAGAGGCATTCCAGAAAAACTAATTGCTATTATTAAAGCAACATATGATGGATCTAAGTGTCACGTTCTGCACGATGTTATGTTATCAGATGATTTTGAAATCCGTGGTGGAGTCAGACAGGGCTGTATTCTGTGGCCAATATTGTTTTTGTTGGTGATAAGCGGAAGGTAGCGGAAGGATGCAATGGACTTTGAAATCGTATTTAAAGCACTTGGATTACGCGGACGATCTTTGCTTACTTTTTCATAGGATTCTTGAATCTCCATCAAATGGCAACAATTGTGGAGAGAGGAGCAGAAGTTGTGGGGCTGAAAATTAATTCCAGAAACATAAAAATAATCAGCCTCGAAACACAAAAATGATCAGCCTCGAAACCCGATCATCCTCTCAAATAGATATTTCCTAGCAACCTTGAAAGAATGGCATCGGCAAAGCAAAAGCGCCGAAAATTTGAAGGACTGTTTCGAACAAATGTCGAATCTTCTTTATGCGTGCAGCACTTGGAAGATTACTTCAGCCATTACAAGAAAGCTGCAAACCTTCGTGAATAGATGTCTTCGTAACATCCTAAGCGTTTTCTGGCCAAACGGTATATCAAATGGGGTCCTTTATAATTGGACAGACCAGGAACCTATAGACTCTATAATACGTAGGCGTAAGTGGCAATGGATTGAACATACACTTCAAACATGTAACGACAGCATTGCAAGCAAAGCAATGCAGTGGAATCCGCTCACACAAGAAGCCCAAGGCACAGGACAGTCGAGGCAGAATCAGCGTCATTAGGCAAACGTTGGAAAAAGCTGAAACACATCTTCGGAAACTGTACACGATGGTGCGTAGAGGTAGTAGATGGCCTACGCCCCTGAAGGGGTTCCCAACGAAGTTAGTCGGAGCCATTGCATCCGCCGAGCGAGAAAAGCTTATAACCACGTACCTTGCTGTTAATGCTACATGAAAAACAGTTCCTCGACTATTTATATTTCCCCTAAAAAAATACAATCTGATTTTCCTTAAAGGCGGACTTATCAGCAGCATTGAAGCAGCTAATAAATCAGGATGGATGAAGTTGGAGTTCATAAACTTTATAGAACACCTTGTCAAACATACCAATACCTCCGAGAGCAATCGAAAAGTGGTCCTTCTTGACAATCACATCTCTTTCTTCTAGTTGTTAACTTCTGCAAGGAAAATGGCACTGTCCAAGCACCGATCTGCCTTAATTTTGAGCTTTGGAACGCGTTTTTTTAATACAAAATCCGAATTCTTATATGTAGTTAATCTTGAAATCTGATTGACATAAAACTAAAAGGTATAAACGTAACTTTTATAGTAAAATAATTCCAATTTATTTACTAACTCGAATAGCTCCCAAAAATGGTTAAGGATTAAATTTTGTATTTCAATCACGTAGGCGTATACGTACTATTTTCATTTTGCATAGCGTTCTATGGATCAGAAGTTGATACAATAATACTGAAGAACACCCAAAAGCTTAAAAAAAACTTCAAAATAAGTTACACCAAATGTCAGCCTCTGCCACGAACTTAATTCCAATCCTTTTCTATGACCCCTACAGGACACATATCTATAGCTAAGCTGTTTGCATAAGAAACTATTAGTCTCAAAAATATACATCTGAAAAATAGTTTAAGACTAAGTTTTTAGCTAAATACCTGACTTAAACCAAAAAAACTTAAAATCAAGAAATATAAGGAAGAGTTTATTTTTAAAAGCAACTTAACCCTATATAAAACCCCTTAAGCTTCATTTTGTATTCCTCTCCTTTAAAAAACACTTTAACTCTCGCTTTTATGCCAAGAATAGATGCAGGTACCTATATTCTTCGAAAATCCGGTCAAAATCATCAAAACAGGGTGTTCAATTTTTAAAGAGATAAAATGAGTTATAAAAAAAAAACAAAATGTTCACAATGAAGCTTTCGTCATAAAGATGACAAAGTTTAACTCGTAAGGTTTATTGAATATTCTTGGATTATTTAAGAGTTTCATATCATTAATATTTGGTTGTTTGTTTTTAATTTTAATTTAAAATAAACATAAATTTATCAACACTGAGTGTGCAACAAAATTGTGCTTATAATTTATTTTTTAAATTTAAATTTTGTGTTAAAATTTTATTTAATTCGCTAACTAATGCTCGAAACATTTGTGTGTCTTCGAAACACTTTGTAAAGCATACATTTTTGTTTGTTTTAAGTTTTAGTTTAAATTTTTAATACTTAAAAATGAATTTGTGTTTAAATAAATTTTATTAATGAATTTTTGTCTGTGTTTTTTGGTTTTTTGTTTAATTTAATTTTAAATTGCAATTTAAATGTTTTGTATATTAATTTCTTAATTTTCTAATGTTTAAGTTTCATTTTGTTTAAATTTGATTAATTTGTTTGTTTGTTTATCAATTCAAATAGACATTTAGATTAATGTGTTTATATTATTTATATATATATAAATGTACGTTTTTTAAAATTAGTTTTTGTTGGGGATTTTTTGTTTTTGCAAAGAAAGGGTGTTTTTTACGAGTAGAGGAATTTATTTTAATTTTTTTTCTTCATCTTTTAAGTATAAAAAAAAGAAAATCACAAAAATTATGTAAATATAAATATTTTGTTTTTATTAGCTTATCAATTTTTGTTTTGTCTCATTTTTGTTTAATTTTAAATATAAAAAATGTTCGTGTCCATCGCTTGGGAAATTAATGATGTTTTCATATATATTTTTATTTATTTTTTTAAATATATATATATTTTTTTTTTGTTTCTTAAATTAATTTAAAAATATACTTTTTTTTTGTTTTATATTTTTTTTCTTTGTGATTTGTGTTCAAGTCCCTAAAAGTATGTTAAATATATGTTTTGTTTTTGTTTACTTATTAATTTTATCGTGGCATCGTTTGGGATTTTTCGGTTGTGTTATTTTGTTTTTTTATTTTTAATAAATAGAAAGAGTGGTGTTTTTTTGTTTTTCTTTGGTGGTGGTAATTAATTTAAAAAAATTATTTAATTTTTTTCTAAATTCTACTACGGTGTGTGTTTTATTTTTATCAGTTGGATTATTTTAGACACCCTGTGCCAGACTCTCCTTTTGTAGAGCAACCATTGACTGATCCATTGGTTGTGGCAGAATAAAAGGTGAGGCTAACATCTGAAGTGGACTGCTTGACAGAATGGAGAATTGGGGTGACGTTCTGTGTGAGTCAAATATATAAGGGACGTTTGTTCTATATAGAGAGCAATAATTGCAAATGCAAACAAAAAAAAAAGGTTATAGCTTCGATGGTACTTACTCAGCAAAGCCGGCGGCCGCTGCTGGATTTCGTACAGAGTGTATGGCTTGTGAGTTTTTGGCACGGGCTAGGAGGGTCATCACTGTGCGTTTGGTGGGATTCATTCCGGAACGTGGTACACCGAGAAGAGGTCGTTTGCGTCCAAGTTGACCAGCTTTGTTTATTGTTGTTGTAAGAAAAAAAACGATACAAAAATGAAATGTGTTTTTTGTTTTGTTTTAGGAAACCTCTGAGGAGTGACATGTAATGGAGTATTTGAGTTTCTAGTAGAAACTTTGAAACTTACCAATATTGATTGACTTGACACCGCGCAACGCTGGATGCAATAAAGCTCCTGGTGGATCGAGTAATGCCAGTGTGGATGTTGTCGTTTCAGCCTCACTGGGCATGGCTAATGTGGACTGTGTTTGTGGTAAGCCTGTGACTGCTGCGACACCTGTTGATGGTTTAAGAATTCCGGCCATTCCGACAGCTGTGAGTTGTTGTTGAATTGCTACAGCCATTGCTGATGGATGAACTGACGAGCAAAAATAAAGCACGCAAAATTACGATTTAAAGTGTTATAAATTAAGTAAATAAGCCAAAACGAAACAATTAAAATGGCTATCATAATTTTATATATAATTTGTTTTATTTTAAAGCTTAACCGACTTAAAGCGTCAAACTGCGATAGTGGGGCACTGGTTCTAAACAATGAGTTTTCAAAGAAGTGTAACAGTAATATAAAATATAGCATAAATACAAAATTAGAAAGAGACTTAAATTCATTAAATAGTTCAACATAAAATGAGAAGTTTATTGGAGACAGAGTTTTGAGATAAGTTTTCCATGCCTTATTTCTTTTGTAACGCTGTAAACGCAATTATTTCGTGTACCAAAGCTAGCTAAAGCTTATGTATATTTCTTGATTTCTTTAAAGGTAGATTTTTTTCTAAACAATTTTTAAGGATATTATAAAAATTTGAAACTGCTTCGTCAATATTAGAAAATATTTCAGAAATGATTAAATCTTCAGATAACAACTGGAAATTAGCTCTTCTAAGGTTAATATTATTAAACAGTCAAAGGATCTGCTGTGTTCAGTAAGATGATTGTTTAAGTCCAAAAAAAATGTCCAAGGGGGGGGATATTTATCTATATTAGTAATTCCTGATCTGGATTCTAGAACAAGAGTGCTAATAGGTTAGGTTAGGTTGGAGTGGCTGTCCAGATGTCATTGACACACGTAGACCTCAAGGGTCCATTGTGATACCACTAATGAGGTTACTCATGGGAGAGTAATGAATTCAAACAAACCATTTTGTACTTTTAATAAAGTTAGAGAGACGTTTTGTGTCAATCGTTGCCAGTTCACTGGTGTTATCGAAGAAGGGATTACCGAGAAAGTAATTCCTTCTAATGGAGAGTGCTGGAAATGTACATAGAAGGTGTTGCACTGTTTCCTCTTCCTCCTCGGCCATGCATCTTCTACAGAAGTCATTTGTGTAGACCCCTAGCCTCAGAGCATGTCTTCCCATGAGGCAGTGTCCCGTTATTACTCCAATTGTAGAGCTTATACTTTGTCTGCTCAGTGATATCAAGCTTTTTGACCGTTTTAAGTCAATACTTGGCCATATTTGCTTGGTTGCTAGGCAGGTGATACTTTGTGACCATCTAGCATTTGTTGTTTCTAGAGCATATTGCTTGAGAAGATATTTGCATGTAGCAAGTGGTGTTCCTATGTTATGTTTTTGTCTAACATGAGGCAGAAGTGTTCCGTTTTTGGCGAGCTCATCGGCTTTGCAATTTCCCGGAATGTCTCTGTGGCCCGGCACCCAAATGAGGTGAATGTTAAACTGTTCCGTCATCTCATTCAGAGATGATTGACAATCATGGACTGTTTGAGAGTTTGTGAAGACAGACGCGAGAGATTAAAGAGCGGCTTGGCTGTCTGAAAAGATTCGTATAACCTTACAAGATATAACGTTTTCTTTGAGCCAGGATAGTACTTCTTTAATCGCCATTACTTCTGCCTGGAACGCACTACATTGATTGGGAAGTCTATAGGATAGACTGTGATTCAGTTGTTCCGAATAGATACCAGTTCCAACTCCGTGATCGGTCTTTGAACCGTCAGTATAGAAGTGTACCGCATCGTCTTCCAGGGGTCCCTCTTCTTTCCAGGAGGGTCTTGAAGGGATGGACACATGGAATCTTTTATCAAATACCATTTTTGGGGTGGTATAGTCTAAGCGATCTGGGATAGATCTGAAATAGTCTAGAATAGTAGTATGTCCAGTATTGTTACTGGTCCATTGAGAGGTGGCTCTAAGCCTTACACATGAGTTGGCAGCCACCTTTTTAGAGAAGGTTTCAAGTGGTGTTAGGTTTAAAAGCACTTCCAGTGCAGCGGTTGGTGTTGTGCGAAGTGCTCCTGTGATGCACATACCTGCTGACCGCTGGACTTTGATGAGCTTATTTAGATTTACCATCTTGTCCAGTGCGGTCCACCATACGAAGGCTCCATAAATGATTATCGGCCTGATTACCGAAGTGTATAGCCAGTGGGTTATTTTTGGGGAGAAGCCCCATTTAGATCCTATGGCCTTTTTACAAGTAAAAAGCGCTACAGGTGCCTTTTTGACTCTTTTATCAATATTTGCCTTCCAATTTAGTTTTTTGTCTAAAATGAGGCCCAAATATTTAGCTTGATCTGAAAAGCTTAATGGTATTCCTCTAATCTTGGGTGGGCTAATCTGATAATCTGAGGAATTTTATATCTTCTCGAAAAGAGTATTAATTCTGTTTTGTGTGGGTTGACGTCCAATCCACATTGCTTAGCCCATTTAGTTAGCCTGTTTGGGGCATTTTGTAGGAGTTCCGAGAGAACTTAGGGGTGCTTCCCAGATACGGATATCGCAAAGTCTTCGGCATATGCAATCACCTTAAAACCATCTGCTTCCAATGCTGTAAGTAGGTCGTTTACTACCATGTTCCATAAAAGAGGCGAAAAGACTCCACCTTGGGGAGTGCCTCGATTTACCGGTCTGGTGGTAATAAAACTTCTCATGTTAGAAATTATTGTCCTGCTTTTGAGCATGAGACTTATAAGATCTATGAGTGACTTCTCTAATTTCAGCTTATCCATTGCTGTTGTGATCGCCTGGTAACTGACGTTGTTGAAAGATCCTTCAATATCTAGGAACGCTACCAGGTTATATTCTTTGTATTCGAGGGAATGTTCAATAGTACGTACCAGCGAGTGAAGTGCTGATTCTACTGATTTTCCCTTAGAGTAAGCATGTTGAGCTGTGGAATTGAGACATGGTTTTAAATTATGTCTGATAAAAATTTCAATCAATCTTTCCAAGGTTTTAAAAAGGAAGGATGATAGGCTGATTGGTCGTAGATCTTTAGGGTTAACGTGTGAGGGTTTCCCTGCTTTGGGAATGAAGACTACTTTTGCCATTCTCCAGGCTTTGGAAATATATTTCAACCTTACACAGCTTGTCAGAATGATTTCCAATATTGGAATAATCATGTCTGAGCATTTTTGTAGTTCGGCCGGAATGATTCCGTCTGGTCCTGGAGATTTATATGGATCAAAGCTGTCTATGGCCCATTGCAGTTTTTCCCGCGTTATTAGATCAACTAAATCGCTTGTATAAGCTAAAGACTCTGATGTTAAGTCATTGATATTGTTAGAACTACCTGGAAAGTGGGTGTCTAATAACAGATTAAGAGATTCTTCATCTGTGAAAGTCCACGTGCCTGCTTCTGTCTTTAAAGCACTGGGTATTGTTGGACTTTTTGAGAGAATTTTCCTGAGTCTTGAGGCTTCTGAAGTATTTTCTATTTTACCACAAAAATGTCTCCAAGAAGACCTCTTACTCTTTCTTAATTCTTTTTTATATTGAAGATTGAAGTGCATGAAGATCTCATCGATACATTTAAGGCTTCGGTGAGGTGATTTACAGAAAGGTCTAGTTCATCTTCACTGGAGGAGCTTTTAAGAAGGTTGTGATTAAGCAGTTGTGCTAGTACTTCCCTATAACGCTCCCAGTTAGTATTCCGGTGATTTCGAAATCCCGTAGATGTATTTGCTACATCTTTGAGCTCAAAGAGTGCTAATAGAGTCAGAAGAAAATACTAAATGGAAAATTACATTTTTTGAGTTTTTAATACAGCTTGTTTAGTATAAGTCAGTAAGTAGGAAGTGAAGAAGAAAGAGAGGCTTTAAGGCAGGATTCGTCTTCGGATCGAATCTAGTAAATATGTGGTAAATTAAAATCACCTATAAGTAAAATATTTGTGTCCGAGCAAACTGATAGGAAGTTCTAATGCCAAGGAGAGTTCGCTATAAACAGACTCTAAACTTTTTGGAGGAGTATAAACGTTTAAAATGAAAAAAAATCTTAGTCTGTACCCATAACTTTACAAAGACCAGTTCAATTGATAGTTCAAACGAAAAAGATACAGAAGACGAGAAATGTGTATTTTTAATGCTATGAGAACAACTCCACCTAAATTCTTTGTATTACCAACATGACGATCATTTCTGTAAACTTGGAACTCTTGACTGAAAAGTTCTGTGTTGGAAAAGCTTGAATTAAGCCAAGTTTCTGTCAAAACGAATACGTCGCGTCGTGTGGAAATGGTTGTGAGTTAAGAAAAATGTCAACAGTTTTACTACGAAGTCCCTTACTTTTTAATAGAAGATGGCATGCCTGTTAAGTTTTTTGACTTCTGTTCCAAAGAAACACATCATTTTTGACTTTGTGGAAATTCTTTGACCAAAGTTTCTGAGGGCCATATATTTGTTTTGCAAATGGAATCGAAGAACGTAGGATTCGTTACTATTTTGAAAGAGGAAACAATGTTATTTGGTTTACTGATCTTAGTACACCTAATGGCTGAGCTACAAGGTATGCTCTTGGTTGATACTTTGTGCGAAGTTATATCTTCTGGCATTGTATTTAAAATTCATAGGGGCTTTAATAGTTGACAGAGGAGCCATTTTGTTGAAGCTTAATGTCAAATTAGCTGTCATTAATTGAGTCAGTTTTTTTTTTGAATTCATAATGGACAACTTGGGGGTTCGTAGTACCCGTGGCATAATGGTTAGCGCGTTGGACTGTCATGCCGGAGGTCTTGGATTTGACCCTGCCTATGCTATCTAATTTTTTTTCACGGGTACTGCATCTTGCGGGAAATTGAGAAAATCTCTAAGAGTAATTCTTGTCATGAAAAAGTGCTTTCTCAAATTAGCCGTTTGGATTTGGCATAAAACTGTAGGTCCCCTCCATCCCTGATAAAAGTACTAGCACACAGAAATGGTTAAGAGTTGTAAGTCACTAGGCCGTAGTTCTCTCTCTCTCTCTCGTAGGGGTTCGGCATTTAGAAACTAACCCAAAAACAGTCTTTTGAAAAAACGCAAAAATTATTCGACCTAGAGATGAGGCCTATTCTTTAGCGTAAAAGGAAACTAGTTGATATTGATGTAATAGATAGTCTCAGTAAAGATGATAACAGACTCCTTTGTCTACCCGCACGGTAGTGGCCCCGTTTCTAAGAAAAAGTGCATCAAAAATACGACTTTTCCAAAAGTTGAAATAGAGAGGGAAACCACTTCAAATGCATTGCATCTTGACGATAACTATTAGCTGATCTAAGATAACGTTTTAACAGTCGTATAGGTAGTAGGATTTGTCTTGTAGATTTTGCCGAAAACAAGTACTTTTTATGGTTTTTAAACTTTTGGGACCACTTGAAATAATTATCGTCCGAAAGCCCTTGACTCTCTGATTGCGATTCATGAGAGACGTCTAGGTAAACGCATTTTCCCGCCGTCGCCGATAAGGCGTGTTTTTTGGTGTTTTTGGACTTTTGGGAAACCGCTAGACTACTTAAGATCGAATGCGATTAAAATCGCGAGTTTTTAAAAATGAATGCTTAGTAATGGGATTTCGAGGAAAAGCTGCTTGTATTTTGTGTAATTAGAAAGATAATTACTCCAATTGTTTGTTTGTTTGTTTTCGACTAAAAATTTATTAAAACAAAACTAGATTTTCAAACTAAACTATTTATTTATATGGAAAAAATTGTTGGTAATATTCAAATTTTAAAAATGTTTCAATAATTCAACTGACAACTTTTTTGAAACAACACGAAGACCTACAAACATTTTAAGCAAGACAAATCGGCAGACGGGTGGAAAGTTATCAGTGTAGGTGGCATTCAGCCTACTTCTTTTCTGGAGTCAGCCTAATTGATGCTCCAGAGTCATGGTAAATATTATGTTAAGGATTCTCACCACCACAGAAGTATATTTTAAAAATACATAGATAGGCTTTTAAAATCATGTGCATTTTTGTTAACATGCATTTAAAACATTGTTCGATCTTTTTCATATTTATCCATATTTGCGCTTTCAAAATTAAATTCCACACCACTGAGCTCAATAATGCTCATCATATTATTCATTTTTCCTAACCAACTTTTGACCTATAAACATAATTTCTAATAAACGACACAACTTACTCTATTGTTGTCAATAATTATTTCAATAACAGACTCATAATAAGTCATAACTTAAACACCACTTTATGTTTAATTTATTCTTTCATTTTAATCTTCAACAAGTATGTTGCCATTTATAATCGTTGTTCGTTCTATACATATGCACTTGACAGCTTGGATAACGATATAGAAGGTTGTTTATAGTCCACAAGCATTATTAAGTGACAAACCCAATCTTCATACACTTTCTTCCAATCGACAATATTAATACGATAATTGAAATCACTAAATCAAACTCAAATACCATACACACCCGAGAACATTGCTTTTCCCTGCCAATATAAAGTCACATAAATTTAACCTCGCACCACCATCGCATCATATCGCATGGCATAGCATCGCACTTGGGTGATGGGGTCACTTAATTAAGGTCAAATACCCTCAAGAGGAAGTTATAATTTCTCAAGCCAATTCTCTTACCTATACATAACACACAGAAATAGAGATTGGAGACTCACCTGACGTCGTATTAGTCGCCGATATGCTGTCTGCACTTGATACTGTCGTGTGATGGTGACTGTCATTATTCGTACTCGATTGGTTGCTATCACTTTTATCGGCTGTTCCTGAGCAATCCATGCCCAGTGCTTCGAGATCCGTTCGTTCGTCGTTGGATGTGTCCATATCTGTGACGCCATTCGGACTGTTTTGATCACCTGCTGGGCCTTGTGTTGGTGTTGACGTAAGAGCTTGCATTTCCCACATTTGTTCCTGTCTGATATCATCGTGATAGTCCTGCAGGTGGATAAGGAAAATATTGAGAAAAAGATTGTAAGAATTTTTCCACAAATAAACATTCCTCTACAACATAGTCTAACATACAGTTTCATATATCAAATCAAATTTTAATCACAGTCACTCATATAGCCACCTCTTCACTTCCAGAGACACGGAGGATCACACATGTTTTTATTCCTCAGAAGGAGAACATTTTCCAAATAAACAAGTTCCCACCCGAAGGACACAAAACATCCAGCGCCAGCACAGGTACTCGTCCCTACAAAACTTTACCCCCATTCGAAAGATAAACAAATTTTCACAAGTGTCCTGTCCTGCCCAGCCAAGCTTAGCCCAGCTCATGTCGTCCCATTTCCATACCTAGCACCTACATATAGATACATATGGATATGTGGAAAGGTTTCATATTAAAAAAAAGGACATTCTGCGTAAACATTTTTGTTTGTCCAAGTGCACATCGCATCGCGTATGTTGGAAATGTGCTTCTTGTTGTTCCCATATCCTACACATATACACTCCCACATATACTCACATATCTTGTTATTCACAATTTAAAGGACCTTAATAATGGGAATACCTGCCAGGCGTGCATTTAATTTTACGAAGAGATGCACTTGTTCCAGTTGGTATAATTTAATATTGACTTAAGCTTTCTGTCTGTTCAAAACGTACATATTATGAACTATTATTTTAAGACAAAAACAACATTTGCACAATGAATATACGAGAAAAAGAGATTAAATACAATAATTGTATTTACCTCTTGAGCTTTCAGCATAGATCGGAGGAATATTCAAATTCAAGAAATACATTTAAATTAACGCGGTTGATTGATTGAGTTGAGAAAATACATCATGATAAAATACAAAACTTCTTCTGAGGCTATTTAAACAGTAAATGATTAAACTGTATTTTGGTTGTTTAGGATAAATGTATGGTTTTCCAATAACAGGTTTCATACTAATATTTAAAAACTCATTTGCTTTTGTGTGTCCTAGATTACTTCAAGAATTTCATCCTTAAGATCTCAAAGTCTATGGTGTTAAATCAATAGATCTCAATCGGTAATTTTAATCGAGTAATGGCGTAATTTAAAACTGAAATCTTAAAAGATGACAGCTTCAAACGTGACATCGCCCAAGTTTTCAATCGCCCAAAAACAATAATACCTTTTTTAAGCTGACCACTTCTAAAAAAGTAAAATAGTTACGATATGCGGTATAATTAAAAACATTTTCAATCCTCCAATAATTCGTCAATTTTTATTTCACTGTTTTTGCCTGTCAGGGGAAAAGGAGTACAATTTTGAAAGTGTGACTTTAATGTTAATAAGAAAATAAATGTGAAAAGTATGAAGTTTCTGAAAAATCCCAAGCTTAGATTCTTAGAAATTTGATCTTTAATGTTACAAACTAAAGATGTATGAAGATTCGGTTTAGATTTAAATAGAAAGTTGTTGTTATTGGTCTAAGTTGTCAAACTTTAACATTTCTCGATATGTCTAGGTCCCTAGAACTCTTATGATTGGAATGCATTTTTTTCGTTGGCCATAGCTGAAGAACCGGGAGAGATATTGACGTCAAATAAATTATATTTTACAGATAGTAACATGAAAAATTTCAGAAAGAAATGTTTATAAATTAGATGGTTCTTTTTCCAAAGAATTAAAAAAAAAGTGAAAAATTTTGTCGACTCAAAATATTTCTTAAATATAAATATTGTTCACCTCGAACCTCCAAAATAGTATCATTTATCAAAGAATATTTTTTTGGCATGTTTTAAAATATGAGCATAAGGAAATAAAATGCACAACTGGGTCATGCTCATGAATTCAAAGAGTCTGTTTAAAAATAATGTCTGTATTTTTAAGCTTAAGACTTTAATTTCTTAAAAAACCTAAATTTTTATTTGAAAGTCGATAGAACTTTTTTTTTTTTAATTCCTGTAGGAAGTTATTGAAATAGGTCGGATTTGTCGAATTGAAATTTTCACATTTCTTGACGTTTCAAGGTTCCTAGAGCCGAAGTATAAAATTTGTAGGGATATGTCTATGTGTGCGTCTGTACGTTGGTCCGTATGTTCGCTTCGTCCATTGGTAAAAAGCCAGAAGAGATATCAACATCAAATAAATGTTGTAATGCAGAAAGATGCAGAAAGGGCTCTCAAGAAAATTGCGGGGAGGTTTTTTTAACATTGCAGTTTAAAAAATAGGTGAACATTTAGGTTAACCCAAAATATCTCACGAGCTAATGAAGCTACTTGCCCATACTTTTTCGGGAATTAATGGAATTCCAGTAGAATTCTACAAAAATAGTACTGATCAGTTAAAAAATTACCTTGTGCTGTTTTCAATAGATTATAAATTGAATCATATTTGCCGAACAACTTCAACAAAGCAGTTATTTTTGCTTTATATAGGAGTTGAGACAATACCCTGCCAGAGTATTACAGAGGAATTTCTATGCTAAACACCTTAAGGAAGATTTTTACGTCAATTCTTTATGACAGACTTTCCAAATGGATCGGGGACAGAAATCTACTGAGCATATTTTAAGCGGGATTCCGTCCGGGCTTCTCAACAATGGATCATATATTCGCGCTTTCCAGTATTGCCAATAAGTCGATTTTAAAAAAGAAGAAATTATGCAGCTGTTTCGTGGACATCAAAGCAGCTTTTGACAAGGTCAACAGACAGGCTTTGGTGTACAAACTTTCAACGCTGAGAATTTCCAGAAAATTTTTGTTGATGTACTTTAATTTTCTTGTCTCATCTTGTGCATCGGTATGGGATCGGTCCGATCTTTCTAACTTGTTTGAAACAATGGCAGGTGTTCCCCAAGGCTGTATTTTAAGTCCAATTTTATTTGCTTTATACATTGATGACATTTGTGATATACTACCTGGAGGAATACTTTTTGCTGATCCAAGTGAAACTCCTGCTCTATGCTGAACTTAGTCTTACTCGCTGACAACTTCTCCAGTTGCAAATCAACAAACTGAATGCCTTTTGATATAAGTAAAACAAAAGTTATGATTTTTGAAGCACATCAAAGAAGGAGACGTCCCGAAGAGAGCTGGTCTCTTAATAATGTATCCATTGAAGTTGTAAAGAATTTAGGTACCTAGGAGTTTTAATTACGCATAACCTAAATTTTTCGAAACACGCAGAAAAAAAAGTAGTGATGCTAAACTGGCTTTGAGTGTAATGTGGCCCAAGTTCTTCGCTAACCAGGAAATCGATCTGGTGTCAAAATATCGCGTTTTCCAGACAACCGTAAACACATGTATGTGCTACGGTGTGCAGGTGTTTGGATATTTATTCTTCGAGTCATTTGAACAAATGCAAAGATATTTTTTTAAGCGCTTATTCAGATTGCCACAATCAACCCCGAAATACGCCATCCATGTCGAATCTGGTTTAACTTCTCTATTCACTCAAAATCTTAAAGCCAACTATGAATATCCAATAAGAGTTATGGAAAGAAGTGGAAGAAATCTTCACAAATCTGTTTTGATAAGATTATTACAAACCAATGCCTCACCATTTAAGGATTGGAATGAGATGGCCCTATCACATGGATTTAATCTATCTATAACGGAGTCAAATGTTGATGAATGGCGAGGATTTTTTGCAGAGCTCACGGCTAAAATACATGAAAAAACTTATAGCCAGTACCTAGGCAGAGCGGCTACAACAACATCAAGGAATACATACAGGAATTTCGAGCACCAATTGACATCAGAAAGAAACTATTTCAGCAACAAATTTTCGTTCGAAGCTAAAAGCCATATATATAAAGCACGTGTTGAGCTCTTTAATTTATACTCTAGGCCTCATCGACCTGACAAATTTGTAGTTTATGCAATAGAAGAGAAAATGAAGATGTCTACCATTTCATCGCAATTTGCCCAATACTGCAGGAAATTCGGCGTTTATATTTCCAACAAAGTTTTCTTTCTTCAAGTCTGTTGTACGAAATTTTAAACGGAGTTCTAGTATGAAACTCTTTTCTTACTTAAATTTTGATCGTTTAACCAGCTTTTACAGTTTAAAGGGTCATTATTATTTATTTATTTTGGGTTTCAAGTCAATTGAAAATTGATATTTATTCATTTATATGCTTCAAATCATTTCAAAATTGCTACATTTTTGTGTTTCAAATCATTGTAAAATTGACATTTTTTTAATTGTTATGTTAAATCTCAACAAATATTGAAATTGTAAACTTTTGAATTTAATCAATATATAAAAGTATTGGATTTAATAGTGTACAAAACCAGTTACTTTTATTTTTATTCTTTATTTATTTGAATTAATTACTAAAATGAAATGTTATTTCAGGCAGATAGCCAGGTCGTTATTCCTAAGCAAATCCTTTTTTGTAAAGCATTTTTTTTAATAAAATAAAGAATTATAATAATAAAAATGACGCTAGAGACTTAAATTAATTTGTATATTATATATTGTAAGTGATACCAAACCAGTACATTGTTTAGAAAAAAATCCAATTAATGGTTTTTTTTATAAATCAAAATAACTTAAAAAAAATAATCACCTCGAACATTTTACAAATTAAAAATGATTTCATCTCCAAACCCATTTTTTGCAACGAAAAAAAAAGGTTTTTAACATATATAAAAAATTCAAATTAACAGTTTTTTTTTTTATAAAAAATAAAAACCTTAACAAAACAATAGTTAAAGTTATTAAAAATTGTTTTTCAACACAAATATCTTATCAAAAATTTGAGATTATGGCTTCCAAATAAATTTCCTAAATAAAAACCTAAACAAAATATTAATCAAAGCTATGAAAAGTTGATTTTTTACTCAGATATCATTTCAAAACTTTCAGACATTGGCTTTAAGCTAATTTTTTTTTAAATGTTGTTGTTAAAATTCAGTACCATTTTTGAGAAAAACTGAATTGACAAACATTTAAAAACCTACAAAATGTTAACAAACGTAAGTAAAAATTGATTTTCGACCCAAATATCTTTTAAAAAATTTAAGATTTTGGCTTAGATCTAATTTTATCTAATGAGAAATATTGTTTTGAACTTTCGATAAAATTTTGAGAAAAATCGAGTTGACAGTTTTTTTTTACAAAAAATAAAAACCTAATAAAAAAATTGATTTTCGACTAAAATATCTTTTCAATACTTTGAGATATTGGCTTTAAACAACATTTATTTTTTGAAAAATATTGTTGTCAACACTCAGTAATAGAAAATCTAGTTAACAGTTTTTTTTACAAAAAATTAAAACATACGACTCAAATAGTTTTTCTAAAATTAAAAATATTGTCTTTAAAATGTTTATTTCAAAAAAGGAATTGTTTTCGATATTCCGTTTTATTATAAAAATCCAACAGTCCTTTTTTACAAAAAAAAAAACAAAATCTACAAAAAAGCAAATTTGGTAAAAAGTGATGTTCGGTTCTTATTATCTTTTAAATTAATTTCATTCATCCAATTCGTAAAAATTTAAGAAATGCTGCTAAAATTAACTATTTCGTTATATGAAAAATATTGTTGGTATTTTAAAAATTTTAAGAATAATTCAACTGGCAACTTTTTAAACAAAAAAAGAAAACCTAAAACTTTTAAGCAAGACAAATCGAGAGATGGGGTGGGAAGTTATCAGTGTGGGTCGCTTTTTTATAATTAATTTTATATTTATAATTCTTAGTGTGTAGTTTCTTATACAATTTTTTTTTATTGGATGAAACCATGTTTTGAAAAAATTTGAATTTTCGATTTTTGCTCAAACATTTTTAGTTTTCAATAAAATGAAGAAAATGCTTAATGCGAATTGGCATGAGCCTTATTTTTCAAGTTCAAGTTCAATCAACCCAATGACGATTACAGACAGACGAACGGAATCTGGGAACCCAGCTTTTACGACTTTTATACCATCGTAATATGTTTTCCACATATAAGCGGTGTTTAATTTTTTAAGTATAATTGTACCACATTTTTTAGGAACTTTGTTAACATATAATTTTTCACTCTTTAAAATAATGAGTCCAAAAAAATAATTTATAATTTTGCCCCAATTTTTGTTTTAGAATTTAAATAAGAACTTAAAACCTTTAAAAATTGTGTTGCTAACATAAAAACGTGCTCATTTTTTAATCCATTTAAGGTAATTTAAAAAAAAAAAACAATTGTTTTGGAAAATAATTCATGCGAACAATTTTCCATTTAAGATAACGTTTTTTTTATCCGGAATACGATTACGAATTTACGACCCACTATCTGCAGCATCTTAAAAATTAATAAGCTAAACTTAATTTTGATTGTAATTTGCAACCTTGACTAATTTTTAATTTTTGCTTTTTGTTGAATCGTGACGGTGTTCACACACACAACTTGGATACAAATTTTTAATATTTTTTTAAGTTCTTAAATGACAATTCTTACACAAAATTTAAGTTTTACGCTATTAGTTGTTTAAAAAGGTTTTAGTGCGAAAATTAGTACTTCTTTCTGAAAGTTAAATCCTGATGCAAATTTAAAAAAAATAAAAATTTCAATATTTGACAACATTCCAAAGAATTTGCATTAATTTAGGGAAAGCAGGACACGAATTTATTTTCATCTTATTTGGGCTCTTAATGAAAAAAAATGTACTTATTCTTAAATTTATTTTCAAGACGCTGAATTTCTTGAGTAGCATGACCACTTTAAAAAAAACAGTCATCTTTTGGGTTTTTGCTTTAAATTAAACTATTTTTGAGATTTACATTTGCTCAAAAATGTTTTTAAATTTAAGGTTTATTAAACATTTTTAGAAATTTTAAGATTTTAGACATAAAAACGTGCTCATTTGGATGTATTATTAAATTGATCGTAACACTGTTTTTATTTTAAATTTTTGAAAAGTTTTGTTAAAAAATGACGCGTGTTGCGTGATATTGATTTTTTCTAGAAGGTATTTCAAGACAGAAATAAAATTGAAGAAGACTTCTGCTACCTCACTATTTTTAATTTATATGAACGGTTTCCATTTTGCATTTATCAAGTTTTAAATCACCTATCCTGGTTCATTTCTGTGTTCATGCTTCCTGTGCCAAAAAGAAAACCAAAAAGTTCCTTTAGTGTTGTTCCATACTTTTCTTTTTGCCATTTGTAACGTTTTCCATTGAAAAATACTGAACAAATCACGGCAAAAGGACACGAAATAGGAAACAGATGAATTATGATGGTGACATGTTCGTTTATTTTGGCCATTGTGTTTCCTTTTGGTCAGTGGAAGGTAAAGGTATATCGTGTCCTGTCTGTCTGTCTGTAGTTCTGTATAGGTATACACCATATGACTATGACTATGACCAGAAGGGAATATCTAATATACACAATTTTGTTAGCCATACAGAGAGATAGCTCGTATAAAGTTAGAAAAAAGCATTGCAGGTACTGTTTTACCATACCTTGTAACTTATGTTCGTGTGTAACAAGGATTTGTTTATTTTTTTGTTAGTATTTGTATTTTTTTGAAATATAAGGTAGGTGTATCCTGTTTTTAGTGCATGTGAAACAAGAATCCATATCATCGCACGAACACACAAAAGAAAACAAACAAAAAATGGTCGATACAGAATGAGCATACAAATACGAGTATCTACCTCATACAATATGATGGAATGGAATTGCATCGTTAATAGGTCAGAACAGTAAAAGATACAAATTATAGTATACCGTTATACTGGTAGAGAGTGTAAGGTATATCTGAACATCCATTAATTTGTCAGCTTTGAAGTTTTATTTATAATAAAAGAGTAATTTGAGTAACCTAATGGATGGGATTGCATGACATGAAAATTAAGATGTGTGAATAGAAAATGGAGATGAAAAGATAATTTTATGTACAAATGATGTTGAACTAAAAAAACATTGTACTTAAAATGTAATTTAAGATGTTTTAAGTTACAAATGATTGAAGGGTAAAAAGGTTTTTGTGTGAAAACATTGTGATCATTGAACTTAAAAGAATGTTGGAATTAAATTTCGTAGATGAAAGTTAAAATTGAATATATTTGGAAATGCAAGTCCTTTTTGACAAAGGATTTGTTGAGAAACTATTAGATCGGAAATAGGAACAGAGTCCTATAGATGATACAAAAATATTGGTAAGGTCTTTTCAAAATTTCGAAATAAAATTGCTTGCAAATCTAAGGCATTAAACCAATTTTATTAGAGGTCTAATATTAGTATTACAGATTTTTGAATTCGATGTCAAATTTACTCTCACTTTCACTCATTTTTGTAGGAAATTGAAAGACCTGAATTTCACACTGAAATTGAAATTTTTGAATAAAGAGCAAGTTGTTTTTTTGACAAAAAATAACAACAATAATAAATTACAATAAAAATACTCTTAAGTCCGTCAGAAGTTAGCAATGATTATAATTAAAAATGTTTAACTTCTCAAAAAAATTCAGGTTCTTAAGAAGAAACCTTGAATAAGAGATCACCAATCACGTCCTCAATTCCATTTTTTTGTTTTTATGCTTAGGTTTTCTTAAAGTGATTTTTTCTTTCAAAATTGTTTAGTTTAGTTTTAGTTTATTCATCAAACAGATATTACATTAATCAGCTTACAGACTACTTAAAATTAAAATTAAATTAATATTCAAACAAAGAAAAAAAATAATTAAATAATAAATAAATAAATACCTTTAATTAATATTTAGGAAAAGGAACACATGTTTATTTTTTAAGGTGACTCTATTAAAATGGAAGTCAAAGTTTATAAAAGTAATGACAGAATTGGTTTCCCTAACACTGCGAGTTATAGGTTCATTAACTGTGTAATTAATCCTATGGTAACTTACGTGGAATAGATTATAATCTCTAAGTTGACGAGAAGGTATATTTAACTCAATTAAAGATAGAAGGTATGGGTAGTTGATATGATGCGACAAAATTTTAAGAATAAATAAAACAGAAAAGATTTTTAAGTGACTCTAAACCGATAAGTAGCATATGAAGAAATTTCAATATTTCATCCAAGTTTCCATACAACAAACCTAGTGAAATTCTTGTGGACTCTTTCAATTCATTGACCAAACCACACAACAATATTCTAAAATAGATCTTACGTATGCACAAAAAAGAGATTAAACAGTATAAGGGTCTGAAAAGTCTGATGAATTTCTTTTAATAAAACAAAGTATGGAGATAGCTTTAGCAGAAATATATTCGACATGTTTGATAAAATTGAGTTTGAAGTCAAAAACAACACCAAGATCTTTCTTTTCATTGACTTTTTAAAAAACACTACTGCCAATTTTATATTCGAACACAGTAGTAAGAATGATGAAATGAAAAACATTGACATTTCGAAACTTTTAATGATAGTTTATTTATCTTGCACCATTCAATAAGCATGTTAAGTTCATCTTGCAAAGCGGAGGTAATTATCAGTTTTTTTTATGCATCCATAAAACTTAAGATCATCAGCAAATAAAAGCTTAAGAGAATTTTAAAAAATATCTCGCATGTCATTAATAAAAAAAAAAATTGAGGGTCCCAGGTGACTACCTTGAGGGACATCTGATGACACATGTACAGGAGTAGAGAGAACACTAGCAATGGAAAAAAAATTGACTGCATCATATAAGATGAAATTTCAACCATTTCAAAATATTTGAATGAAAACCAATTCTTGATAGATTGTTCAGTAGAATGGTGCTCCATCAAAGGCCTTTTCAAAATCAGTATATGAATTGATTTGAATTAAAAACAAAAACTTGAAAGACCGTACAAAATTAAAGAATTCTAGTGAATTTGCTGGATGGGTGCTCTAGAACTGATTTTTAAACACGAATTTTAAAAATGTAAATGTCCCAAAAACAGTAAAAGTAATGCTTTTGTTAATTAATGGCTAATTGTACAACAATGAACGTTTTATATCCATTAATTTAATAAGTAACAACTTTAAAAGAACATTCACACTTAAGTTTCTTTCCAACTGATTTCATTACCTTTATTTATTTTTATTTATTTTCCTAAAGAAAATTATTTACTTAAATACACCCATTTCGTTAAATTCAAGGACCAAAAATTTTTCTCTCTAAAATGTTTGGTTTTGTTGACTCATTTAAGATCAAAACATTTTTAAAAGTTTCACGCAAAACATTGATTTACTAGAGTGAGTCTTCTAGCATCTACAATCTACGATTAAGGAAACTGATTACGATTCCCGAAAGAACAAATACGTCAAAAAAAAACGAATTTTTTGGCATAGTTAGAATCCTGCTGGAATCTTGGAATGCAACTGGACTAAAAAGTTACGAAGTTAGACCATTTCGTGCTGGACAACAGTGTTTTAAAATAATCTATTTACTAAAGTTGTCACGTGAGCCCTTGAAATATGTAAATGTAACCTTTTGATTAAAAGTCTGGATCCGCCATTTGTGTGTTTGAGTGGGTGCCTTTCTACGTTCGTCTATTTCGCATGTTTGAGATACAGGTTTCTTCTTCTAAAGTTCGTTTCACACTACACGGTTTTGACCGTAGGGCAAAAAACCGGACGGCGACATTTCGTTAGAGGCGTGAAGAAAAGCATATACGCTTTCGGTCACGTCAAAATTCCAGCGCCGCGCTGCACCATATAGCAACCGTCTACTGCCACTACAGTATACGGCAGCTGGACAGCGCGATAAGTGTAGTGGCGTACGTTACGAAATGCATGTTTTCACATCATACGATTTTATTCGTGCGACAGAGTTCGATCCAAACCTGTGAAACCCGCTTTTTACCGCAAAGTTAAGACCGTATAATGTGTAATTAGCCATTGATCCGGTTTATGCCGTCCGCTTTTTTGTCTTACGGTCAAAACCGTGTAGTGTAAAACGAGCATAAATCTTAAAAACACAAGTACTGACTTGAAAGCTATTTCGTTCAAAAATTTACAAATGCAGTTTTTTTAAGATTTAAACAAAAACTGAAAATTATGGTTTATTCCCAATATCTCATGAACGAAAATTGTGATTGATTAATTAAATTAAACATATATAATATACAACAAAAATATCAGAAATAAATGTATTTCAAAAATAAAATACTTGTGAAATAAGGTACTTGATATATCTGCCGGATTTCGATCATTAATGCCACAACTATTCGAAAAAAAACATTGCCTAAAACAGCCTTTAATTTTAATAAATATGATTTAAAATCATGAAAATAATATTTTTATTTTTAAAATCATTAAATGAAAATAAAAATGAACCAGCATAGTGTTCAAATATGCGTTTCGCCCCGGTGCAATGGTTATGTTCATCAGAAGATGACCATTGCACTTTGTCTTGACGCATATTTTCTCGAATAAATCGAGATTCCATATAATATGAGCTACATAGAGCTACTGCGAATTATATGGTTGTTTATCTTCTATGAAGACTTGTAGCAACCATATAATTCGCAGTAGCTCTATGTAGCTCATATTATATGGAATCTCGATTTATTCGAGAAAATATGCGTCAAGACAAAGCGCAATGGTCATCTTCTGATGAGCCCAACCATTGCACCGGGGCGAAACGCATATTTGAACACTATGCTATGCTGGTTCATTTTTATTTTTATTTTCATTTAATGATTTAATGATTTTAAAAATAAAAATATTATTTTCATGATTTTAAATCATATTTATTAAAATAATTGGTGTTCGGAACAAAGAGTTCGACTGTTAACAGTCAAACATTTCATCAGCCTTTAATGTTTCTCTTATTCAATTGAAACAATTGTATTTTATTAACGTTGCGTTGAATCTGGTATAGTCCTGACCAAAAATACTCCATTACCAAGATCGGAATCTCAGACTGACATTTCGGTTTGCCTACAAGCTAAGTACACACTAAATGTGAGAAAGTGTGCGTGAAATGATGCAAAAACCAAACACATTCTCACATTTAGTGTTCCGGCCCATCAAAATGCTTCATTATAGTCTGCTGGCACATCTAAATGCTTTTTTTAGAATGTTTTATGGCCTCGTTCAAAAACTAAACAATCCTAACCAACAGAATCTGAAGTGCTGACGAGGTCTTAAATTGAAAGATTTGTGTAGCTCTTTAATTTCAATCCAAATAAATGTTGTTAATGTATATAAAATAAGATTGACCAAATACATAAATAATGATTTATTAGTGCTGGTTTTTATTTACTTAAATTATTTGCGAACGCAATATGAGCTGGAACTGGTTAAGTATAGATGGAAATGGACAAAAGTATAACACAATACTTTGTAAAACGACAAAACAGACAATTTTTTCAGGTGTAGTTGGCTTAGAACATTTTTTTGGCGACGTTAAAAGTTCAGGTGGAAACAATAGGCGGATGCCTCAAAATTTCTTTGTACAGACAATGCTACTTGTGAAGTTCCATTGCCAACTTTAGCTAGTTTAGATTCCTCAATTAAATTAGTATTTTCATCATTTAAGCAGTTCGATAATTGCACGACCAAATTTTAGTTTTGTTTGTTGCAGGAATATTTCTGAAAATTTCTTTTTGAGGGACTATGTTAGAGTTAGAATTTTGTTTGTAGTTAGATTTTGGAATACAAATCTGAGGGAACCATGTTTTAAAAATAAGTTGCTTTGTGTAAAGCATTTTTAAGGAAAAAAATAGGCAATATGGTTAAACACAATACCAACTAAATGAGTGCAATAAATACCTTAAATTTTATTATATTAATTACCTTAAATATTATTGGCTTTCTCAAAAATATTTTTCTAAGCTAACCTCTGCTTTATGTCTGAAAACTATTGTTTATGTATACTTTCTTCTATGTTCTGCATTTTAAAAAAAGTAATCTACAATAGTATTTATTATATTAAGAAAAACAAAAACATATATGTACGTAAAACTCAATAATTTGTTTTCATTATTAGCAGCATTTTTATTAAACATACCCTTCAAACAATAATAAGTAAACTTGAACTTTGGTAACTTAACATTTTTAAGGAATGAAATGGAATTGAAAAATAGTTGCAAGCTTAAATCATCAAAAACAAACTATAAATATACTTGAATTAATTAAATTGATACAGATTTTAAATACTTGCAAACAAAATTTGAATTCAATAAATTGCGCTCGCACCCTTAACTTGATGGTTCTTCGAACGCATTTTTGATACGATAATCCGAAGTTAGTTATGAAATTTGAACAATTTCGTAGTGATTGCTGTAAATGAGTGAATAAATTATATTTAACTGGTGTTGAACATGCTTTTTTCAAGAAAAAAATTACATTGGTTCGCTATCAACAAAATGACTGCAAAACTAAAACTTAAAACTGAGTTTTTCATCGAAAAAAGTAAAAAGAAAAATATGAAAACAAACTTATTAACCACCCCATTTTGTTTTTGCTTTGCAAAGTGCCGCTAGCCCACGGCATCGTTTTTTTTTTGTTTGTTTTCACATCTATTCATGGACTAATTGTCAAAATTACAAATACAACAATGTAAACAAACGGGTTTGGGAGAGTGAAACGTACGAAAGATTCCGATCTTGGTAAATGGAGTATTTTTGGTCCTGACTTATAATCTACTTTTTTATATTGTTGGTCTAATTAATAACCAAAATGTTTGACCAAGAGCGCTGAACTCAAAATGGCCAAAAATCTAAAAAACTATGAAATTTTCCACAAAATCAATGTGGGAGTTGAAGTTTAGTTTGTAATCAAATATTACATTTAGGTCTTACTTTTCTCTAAGCTTAGTAAGTTGTGTTTTATTTATTTCGTATTCAAAAAAAATAGGACAAAGACTACGAGAGAAAGATAAAGATTGGCATTTAGAAACATTTAGGAAAAACTGGTGAGCAGCGCACCGACAATCGTCCAACGATTTGATACAGCGGAAAATTTTGATATCATCCGCAAACATTAGGCAGAGATAATTGTTGATAACCATTGGTATGTCGTTGTCAGGAATAGAAGTGGTGCCAAGTGACTTCCTTGAGGAACACCAGAGGTTACATGAATTACTTCATAAAATAAATCATTAAAGCGGACAAACTGTGTTCTACCTATGATATACGACGCAAAACATTTTAAACTATTTAAATGGAATCCGATAGATTCCATCTGTTTCAATAATATAAAATGGTTGACCTTATTGAAAGGCTTTGAAAAGTCCGTAAAGACTACATCGGTTTGAAAACCATTTTCGAGATTTCTACAGATAGTGGATCTTCCAGCTAAAAATCCATGCTGAGATAGCGCATTCGTTTCTTTAAGAATAAAGCTTAGTTTTTCATAAACTATTTTCTCGAAAATTGTTTGGGAATCGTAGACGATTTACTTATAGGACGGTAAATAGAAAAATCATGTTTAGAGCCAGATTTATGGATAGTAATAATATAGGAAATTTTCTAATATTCAAGAAAAAGGCCCTTTTCGAGAGAAACATTGAACAGTAGAGTTAATTGACCTGAAAGGGCAACAGCACAGTTTTTCAATACAATTGGTGGAATGCCATCAGGTCCCGGTTGACTATCATCATTGAGATCCCTTAGAGCTGACTCAACATCTTTGCAGCTTAAGTTTAAGCTGCCTATATTTATGGAATTATCGCTTATAACTGATGAATAATTTTTGGGAACACATTGAGGCTAGTAAACCGATTGCAAAAGTTTATTTTCGAGTCCGGAAAAACATATTGAAGCCCACGGTGCTAGAGGTTTTTGACTGACTAATATTAAACTTTAAAAAAAACTTAAACTTTTATGACTAAAAATAATATTTGTATTTTTTTTTAACGTTAAAAAGTACTTTAAAGAAAATAATATCTAAGTTGGCCTTACTACAGTCCAGATCTCAATCCAATTGAGAATATTTGATCTATCTTGAAACTTGAGGTTTCAAAGAAGCGCCCAGAGTCAGTTGATAAACTTAAAAATACTATTTATCCGGACCTGGAACATGATACCTCCATCCAGAAGGAAAAACCTACCTCATTCAATGTCTCGCCGATGTGCAGCCGTAATAAAAGCAAGAGGAGGTCCAACAAGTACTAAATAAATAAAACACATTTTTGAGGAGCAATACAAAAAACAAAAAACTGCACCAATAGAGTAATTTTCTTTAAACCTTAAAAAATAGGCAGACACCTAAAAAACACATTTTTCGGTATAGTCACTTTTTGTTCCCGTGACCATTTTAGAATAATCTCAAAATTCTTTTTGTATCATAAAACCATTTGAACAGCATAATAAATCAAAGCCTCATTCAAAAATATGTTGTTATTTCAAAATATTTGACAAAATTCTAGAAAAATCGAAAAAAAGTTTTACCAAGCGTTACAGTACATAGTTACTGAACTAAAATGACTTTTCAGCCGGCAAAATCCTCATTCAAACCCTCCAAGTGGGTGCCAGGCGGGCAATGATCACCACAGTAGTCCTGTGCGTTTTTGGCAGGATGGTGATTAGCTAAGGTTGAGTTGGATCGCTGAATTGTTGTAACTCCTCAATAGTGCAACGTTCGGAAACCCAATTTAATCATAGTTTAGAGGTTCCTAATTTCAGTGGTGGTGTGAGCGTACTAGTACGAAAACCGTGCCGAAGAATGAAAGGCTGGGGGATAAACCAGCCGTTAACGAGCTCTTTCGGATGCTGTGGCAAGGTCCGTCATATTTCTGCCTTACCCCGGCAAGCGGCTCTGCCGGGGCTGACCGTCTTTCCGCTTTACTCGTGGGAATAAAATGAAAAAAAATTAAAAATAAACAAACAAACAAAACAATTATTAAACAAAAAAATCGCACCAAGGCTGCCAATGCGGTCACATCACCTGAAAAGGCTGTCGAGCCAAATCAGGTGTGTGAACGTGTTGTCAACCCTGTGGTTGCAACTAGTGGCGAGAGTCCTTCTCCCTCTACTAGCCGCAACATATACTTAAAGGAATTACCCGTCAGTGGAACAGCTGTGACGCTCGGCAGTCCCAATGGCGGAAATTCCACACCCCACCTCTTCCCCGCTCCTGCTAGGACGTCGCAAGCGACCCCAAAAAGGGACACCCCATCCGGAGAGACAAAATCTGCGACATGTGGAATTGACTCAAAGGGTGAGGGCACACCCGGATTGGCATCGGTAGCGATTAAATCTGGAGGTGGACCCACATCTGTGATACACGGACATAGTTCTGGGCCGGCCAAAAAGAAGTCCAAGAAGTCACAGGCCAATCGAGACCAACGCAATGCCGAAAGGATTCTAGCCGCAGTCGGTGTCATACCGGCGGCGGAAAGAACCCCAGAGCAAACGCGTAAACTCGAGTGGGCTAGTGGCTTTCTTAGCAAAAAAGCTAAACCGACCTGCGGCGACTCAACGTCAAAGCGAGATAGGTCTTTCGAGGGTGACAAGCCCGAACCAAAAAGGCAGAAGGTGCTTTCCAACAGCACATCAGCCGTCAACAAAGATCTCTCCTTCAGCGACGCGCTCAAAGGTAAGATCATTGCCGCGGTCATTGACAGGAGTCATGTGGATGGTAACATCTCTCATGATCATTGGGCAGAGGTCAAGGCTCACCTCGGTTTCAGATTTTTATCTGTTATCGAGGAAAATCCGGGGCCTCTCCCAGACACAGCCGATGCAGGATGGTACCAAAATCGCATCAAACTCATCGCCTGTGGTGATCAGAGATCTTTCGATCTATACAGGGCTGCTGTCAATGGCTTGCCAGAAGTCTGGCCGGGTGCCAAGCTCGAGGTTGTTGCAAGGGAGAATATTCCTTGCCGGCCAAGAGCACGTATAATGGTCCCGGCTCTTCACAACTGTCCAGACATGATCATGAAACTGATCAAAACAAGTAATCCGGACCTGCCTACTCACGACTGGAAAGTACCAAAGGTTGAGAAGGAGACAGTGGGTCACTATAGATCGGCTCTCGTGCTGATCAATAGGGAATCACTGGCTCCACTGGCCGCGACCAAAGGTGTGATTAGGTATGGTTTCGATGAAATCATGATGCGTATTTATAAAAAAGATGAAGATACGCTAAACACGCCCCCCACAGAAGTCTCTTCAGCGGAGGGAAGCGATTTATTGGCAACGAAAATGGAGGTCGATGCAACACCAAAAGTGGAACCATCGACATCCACTGCCCCAAATAAGCCATCCGACGTGGAGGCTAAAACTAAAGTCGACAGTAACTCCGACATGGAGACTGAAGACGCCACCTTAGGCATCACCCAGAGTGAGGAAGACCTGCTTAGGTCCTCCTCAGACGAGGAAAACGCCGACAAAACAGTGGTGGAGGTTGATCTGACTAATAGTAGCAATGCTGCGATTAGTACAGATTAATCTCCATCACGCCATCATGGCCACAAACAACCTGATACTCCGACTGCATAAGAACAAGGAAGACATCGTCTTAATACAGGAGCCGTGGGTCTCAAACTCCATCATCAGAGGTCTCAGGACTCCTGGCTATAAAATATTATATGCATCGGAGAAAGGTGAACCAAGGTCATGCATGTTAGTAAAAAATGACTTAAACATATTTTTACTCCCCAATTACAGCGACAAGGACACCACCACCGCTGTCCTAACAACAGATAAAGCCACCTACTGGCTCATATCCTCCTACCTTGGCCACGACAGCCCAATTCCAGGAAACACCTTGAGGAAGGCAATTGCGGACGCGCAATCGAAAAAAGTTGGTCTCCTAATTGGTTCAGACGCTAACGCCCATCACACGGTATGGGGTAGCTCTGATATAAATGAGAGAGGTGAGTACTTATTTGATTATTTACTAAGCACTAACCTACTCATAAGTAATATTGGTAATGAACCCACATTTGTAACCAAGAATAGGAAAGAGGTACTTGATATTACACTTACCTCTGACTCGATCCACAATATGATTTCAAACTGGCATGTCTCAAAAGAGAATTCCTTCTCTGACCACAAATACATTCAGTTTGAGCTCAAAGATGTAGCAAATACATCTACGGGATTTCGAAATCACCGGAATACCAACTGGGAGCGTTATAGGGAGGTACTAGCACAACTGCTTAATCATAACCTTCTTAAAAGCTCCTCCAGTAAAGATGAACTAGACCTTTCTGTAAATCATCTCACCGAAGCCTTAAATGAATCAATGAGATCTTCATGCCCTGTAACCATTTTAAAGGGTAAAAAGAAACCTCATTGGTGGCATAAAGAATTAGAACCATTCAGAAAGAGCTGTCGTAAACTCTTCAACAGATCTAAGTACACTAGATCTCCTTCTGACTGGGACTTATACAAACAAGCTCTAAAGCAATATAAAAAAGAATTAAGAAAGAGTAAGAGGTCTTCTTGGAGAAATTTTTGTGGTAAAATAGAAAATACTTCAGAAGCCTCAAGACTCAGGAAAATTCTCTCAAAAAGTCCAACAATACCTAGTGCTTTAAAGACAGAAACAGGCACATGGACTATCACAGATGAAGAATCTCTTAACCTGTTATTAGACACCCACTTTCCAGGTAGTTCTAACATACTCAACGACTTAACATCAGAGTCTCAAGCTTCTACAAGCGATTTAGTTGATCTAATAACGCGGGAAAAACTGCAATGGGCCATAGACAGCTTTGATCCATATAAATCTCCAGGACCAGATGGAATCATTCCGGCCGAACTACAAAAATGCTCAGACATGATTATTCCACCATTGGAAATCATTCTGACAAGCTGTGTAAGGTTGAGATATATTCCCAAAGCCTGGAGAATGGCAAAAGTAGTCTTCATTCCCAAAGCAGGGAAACCCTCACACGTTAACCCTAAAGATCTACGACCAATCAGCCTATCATCCTTCCTTCTTAAAACCTTGGAAAGATTGATTGAAATTTATATCAGACATAATTTAAAACCATGTCTCATTTCCACAGCTCAACATGCTTACTCTAAGGGAAAATCAGTAGAATCAGCACTTCACTCACTGGTACGTACTATTGAACATTCCCTCGAATACAAAGAATATAACCTGGTAGCGTTCCTAGATATTGAAGGAGCTTTCAACAACGTCAGTTACCAGGCGATCACAACAGCAATGGATAAGCTGAAATTAGAGAAGTCACTCATAGATCTTATAAGTCTCATGCTCAAAAGCAGGACAATAATTTCTAACATGAGAAGTTTTACTACCACCAGATCGGTGAATCGGGGCACTCCCCAAGGTGGAGTCCTTTCGCCTCTTTTATGGAACATGGTAGTAAACGACTTACTTACAACATTGGAAACAGAAGGTTTCAAGGTGATTGCCTACGCTGATGACGTTGCGATATCCGTATCTGGGAAGCACCCCCAAGTTCTCTCGGAACTCCTACAAAATGCCCTAAACAGGCTAACTAAATGGGCTAATCAATGTGGATTGGACGTCAACCCACACAAAACAGAATTAATACTCTTCTCGAGAAGATATAAAATTCCTCAGATTAGCCCACCAAAGATTAAAGGAATACCATTAAGCTTTTCCGACCAAGCTAAATATTTGGGCCTCATTTTAGACAAAAAACTAAATTGGAAGGCAAATATTGATGAAAGAGTCAAAAAGGCTACTGTAGCGCTTTTTACTTGTAAAAAGGCCATAGGATCAAAATGGGGCTTCTCCCCAAAAATAACCCACTGGCTATACACTTCGGTAATCAGGCCGATACTCATTTATGGAGCCGTCGTATGGTGGACCGCACTGGATAAGATGGTAAATCTAAATAAACTCATTAAAGTCCAGCGGTCAGCAGGTATGTGCATCACAGGAGCACTTCGCACAACACCAACCGCAGCACTGGAAGTGCTTTTAAACCTAACACCACTTGACATCTTCTCTAAAAAGGTGGCTGCCAACTCATGTGTAAGGCTTAGAGCCACCTCTCAATGGACCAGTAACAATACTGGACATACAACCATTCTAGATAATTTCAGATCTATCCCAGATCGCTTAGACTATACCACCCCAAAAATGGTATTTGGTAAAAGATTCCATGTGTCCATCCCTTCAAGATCCTCCTGGGAAGAAGAGGGACCCCTGGAAGACGATGCGGTACACTTCTACACTGACGGTTCAAAGACCGATCACGGAGTTGGAAGTGGTATCTTTTCAGAACAACTGAATCTCAGTCTATCCTATAGACTTCCCAATCAATGTAGTGTGTTCCAGGCAGAAGTAATGGCGATAAAAGAAGCACTATCCTGGCTCAAAGAAAACGTTATATCTTGTAAGGATATACGTATCTTCTCGGACAGCCAAGCCGCTCTTAAATCTCTCGCGTCTGTCTCCACAAACTCTCGAACAGTCCACGATTGTCAATCATCTCTGAAGGAGATGACGGAACAGTTTAACATTCACCTCATTTGGGTGCCGGGCCACAGAGACATTCCGGGAAATTGCAAAGCCGATGAGCTCGCCAAAAACGGAACACTTCTGCCTTATGTTAGACAAAAACATAACATAGGAACACCACTTGCTACATGCAAATATCTTCTCAAGCAATATGCTTTAGAAACAACAAACACTAGATGGTCACGAAGTACCACCTGCCTGGCAACCAAGCAAATATGGCCAAGTATTGACTTAAAACGGTCAAAAGGCTTGATATCACTAAGCAGACAAAGTATAAGCTCTACAATTGGAGTAATAACGGGACACTGCCTCATAGGTAGACATGCTCTGAGGCTAGGGGTCTACACAAATGACTTCTGTAGAAGCTGCATGGACGAGGAGGAAGAGGAAACAGTCCAACACCTTCTATGTACATGTCCAGCACTCTCCATTAGAAGGAATTACTTTCTCGGTAATCCCTTCTTCGATAATACCAGTGAACTGGCAAATATTGACACAAAACGTCTCTCTAACTTTATTAAAAGCACAAAATGGTTTGTTTAAATTCATTACTCCCATGAGTAACCTCATTAGTGGTATCACAATGGACCCTTGAGGTCTACGTGTGTCAATGATATCTAGACAGCCACTCTAACCTAACCTAACCTAAAATGACTTTTCAAAGTTGTAAGCAATTCCAAAAATCAGTTAAAGAATAAGAAATTATTGAAACATAAAAGTTGAACAAAACTCATTTTTGATAGAACAAAATATCATCAAGGATAACAAAGTTAAAGCTGCAACCTCTCTTCTCTTCAAAATTATTTTTGTTTGTTTTTGAAACACAGTAAATTTCAAAACTTTTCATAAACAAAAAATAAGACAAATTCTGAAAAACGATTTTGTTTTTAAAAGCAAGTTAATACAAACTTTAGTCAATGAGTATAGGTTCAGTTTGAAAACGGCTTCAGCAAAGTGCCTTGAAAGGATTAACAAGAAGAAAATATCATCGCATTCTGCATTTTAAGTACCTTAAGTTATATAACACTCTTTTTACAATTCTTTGACCCCAAAAGTCCATAAAGTAAATTAAAAGCCATAGCATTTCTAAGGAATTACATTACCAATGCATAAGAATTCTTTTATTTTTGCAACGTAACTCCTTGTTACAAGAGTTACTCAACACTCCCATCTATCGAGTTTCATGAAACATTCAACAAAATCTATTCCATTATTTATAGCCTCTCGCCTCTCTGCTGCCTTTTAGGTTTTGAATTGAAGAAACCAATATACTGATTTCCATTTTTATTAACTTTAGCAAAAGCCCACATCAGAAGTGTTTTTGATTAGAAATCAATTTGCTTGCCAATGGACGATAAGAAAAATGTCTAAGAAGAGTCCTACGACTCTAGTACCTTCAGAAAATACACTTAGTACAAACATACATGCATTGCAAGTTAGTATGTCTGCGAAGAGATATATATATGTGTTTTTGGTGTGTCCTTATTGCAGGACATGTTATAAAAAAACTATATACAAATGCATCCATGGCAGTCCCTTGATGGTGGACGTGATACGTTTAGTTTATATGTCCTGCACTCCTGAATCCTGATGCAGGCAGGAATTGCCATCAGCACTTGTGTTGATGCTGTTGTCCAGTGTCCAGTGTCCAGTGGTGCCCACTGCAAGTTCTCTGTTCCTCAAAGTTGTCGTCGTCATATCGTTGGTCGTCGTCGTAGTTGTCGTTTTGTCCCTTGCGTGTCCTGTCCCATTTTGAAATACATTTTTTTGATGAGTCCTTATTCGTCTCTCCGTCTCCCTTCGCTCTAACCAGTCACCACTCCCATTCTAAGTGCAGTAAAATCATTGGAACTGTTGCAGCCCCAAGGACATTTTCTACTTTCTGAACATTCAAACATGATGACGATAGGGTGTAGCGTGGGGGAGGTGCAATTGCAGTACCAGAACACCGACGACCAGCATCATCACATTCATCAGGAGTTGTTTTTCTAAAACGTTCCTCATGCAGGATGCACTAGGATACAAAAAAACACAAACTAAAACAAATAAAAAATGAAAACAAGGACGAACTAAAATCCCTAACACTGCTGATGCTTCTACACACGAGTAGGAAGGTACATAGGAGTATACCTATGTTGTGAGCCCGTGTCCGTCCGACGACGACGACGATAGAAAACAAATCTCGAAAGCGTGTGTGGGCGGTGAGTGGTGGTTTTTTAGTCGTCCCCGAGAATATTGGGTTGTTGTACAAAACAGAGTTCTGATGTTGATGCTGAGGCTGATGCTGTGCTCTTCATGTGATTTGGTGGAAAAACTGGGTAACGAAAGGACGAACGGTGCTTCAAGCTCTTGGACGGCATAATCACATATTTATTGAGAAAAATTACACTGGAAGCTGTGTGAGATGGTTTTTGATTTTTTGTGTGCTTCAGTTAGTTGTGTTTTTCGTCCCTCATTCCGCGTCCCAGTACAGGCAGGACTAATGTCCTGCAGCGATTCAAAGAGATTTTTTTTGTGAGTCGAGTGGTTATTTTATTTGAACACGAGGGAGTATGTGATGTGGTGTGGTTGGGACCCAGGAGGTTGTACTGCAGCATCACGACGACGACGAAAAAAAAAAATAATTTTACGCTTTGCTCAACAGCCAAAAGGCTTTAGCGAAGTTTGCAACGTAAAGATAGAAATAAATAGAGGTGGCATGCTGCGTTTTTTGTTTTATATGCGGATTTTTGCAAAAAACAGCGACAAAATTGCTTAGTTTTGTAACACATTTCAAATGAGTGTTACATCATCGTAGTTGTTTTATTTTTCAGGAGTTAACAGCGCCACCATCAAGTCCGATTGAATTTAATGAATTCTAAAACTCAGCATGACTCAACATTTAAAAAAAATGTGATGATCCTTTGTATAAAATTAAATTTGTGTTGGCCTTGAAAACTTTTTCGTGTAATTGCGTTATATTGGTTTTTATTGTTACGTATTTTCCATAGAAACTGTCACTGTCTTGTGTTGAATATTGGTGAAATGATTTTGGCGGCCGATCGATAGGAACATTTATCGCTAAAAAAATGTTCCTGGAATTGATGATTTTGAAATCACATTCATATAATAATTGAAAATAAAATCAAATGAAAGTCGAAATTGAGTGCAGTCAATCGATTGCAGTCGATTGATTGGAAGTAAAAATGATTGCAATCTTTTTTTTTTAAGTCAAATTATTGATAATTGCAAAATATTTGAAGTCCTAGCCTCAAAGTAAATTTAATGAATGTATTCTTTTAATTTAAATCAATAAAGAAAACATTCTTTTTCAAGACTGCTGATGTGTGGCTTGTGACAGTTTTTGTGATATTTTGATAGTAATGTGACGGTATTTTTCGTGGATTAAGTCGTTTAGTATTTTGTAGTTTTTAAAGATCACGAGAGTTTCTCATTAACCATAAAAAAATCAGTGTTGTAGTTTACACTTTCAACTTACCGTAACTGATTCAAGGTTAATAACCATTTTAAAATATTTGTGGGAGTGAAAATTGAAAATTTTGTTTATTTACTGAATTTTTGACTATCAATTGAATTAGTTTAAGGCTGTGGAAACAATTGTGTTTCGTAGAGTCTCAATTGAAAAATTCTTTTTAATGCAGGGGTATAATGTAGGTTTACAAGCTTCAACAATGCTTTTATGAAAACTTATATCAGCCAAGTGGGTTTTGGATAAGAATTTCATTCCAAACTATTTTGAAACACTCAATTTTGGGTTTCCTATTTGCTAATTTGAACAAATTGTTATTAAGTCAACATATTTTAAACAAAATTGAAAGGAAGACAACAGAATAAAAACCTAAGAAACTTTAACAGCCGCTTACCTCAGAAAGTCCTGCCGTTAGGACCGTTATCAGTCCTAAGATTACTACACAAATTAATACTAGCTGATTCTTACGTACAAGTAGCAACAATTTGAACTAAGTTTTAGACAGTACTCATTTCGAGCAACTTTTAAAGATTACTTTATTATACCAGTTGATAATTATTGAATCGGTACAAAGTGATATCTTCAAAGAAAAACTATGCTATAAGTCCATATTTATAGTTTGAGTTTCAAAATTAAAAGTCAGGAATTAATATTATACAAATTTTAGTGGCCGATTGTTTTAAGTTTTTACTTTTGAATTTCCTTTTGTTATTCCGAAAAAAAACTATGTAAGATTATGAAGTAAAATTTGTTCAATCAAATTTCAATATTCAATATTCCATAGAAGGTATCGATGCACATTTATTTTGAATTCCTGAGTATTGCAATGGCTGCAAAAAAGAAAGAGTATAGTAAGGTATTCCACATTCATATTGTACGGCTAAAACACGAATCTCTGTACTTGATCGAACAACCGATGTTAGGCGTTGGGGTATACTGATGACGAAAAGCATTACAGTTGAAATATTTAAGGGGAGGAATGATGCAGGCTATTTCTCTAAAAACGTGAAAAGAATATCGAGATGTTCAGTTTCCTCTATACAATTTCCATCCATGGATAATGGCAAGGCGGGTATATCACACTTTAACGACACAATACAGCATTGGGTTTTCGAAACATTTAATTACACACGGTTTCTTATTCCCTATTGCACAATTTTGTGTAGCTCGGAATTTAATGAACTACTTATATTTTTTCGTTGCAGTTAAACATTCGAAGAAGAGGGATTTGACTCTGAAAACGAATATGAAAAGCTATGAGTACTATTGGATTAGAAGTTGCAGACAGAAGATCAGTAATAAAAATGAAAAAGAGTGTTGTAGATAGAACAGATCCCTGAGGCACACCAGCATTCATTTTGTGGTTTTCAGACTTGAACCCATCCAATTCTATTTGTATTGAACGATCCGAAAGATAATTACTAAACCAATGAAGTAGAGATTCATGAAAATCGAAAGCATGCATTTTCTATAAGAGTGCCTGATGTCAAACCCTATCAAATGCTTTTAAAATATCAAATGCAAAAATGTTACTTTCTCCAAAACGACGTAAAGATTTTCTGATTTGTAAACCTATTGCGGCGAAAGCCGTACTGTTGGTCATTAAAAAGCTTCCTATCTTCGAGATATTTTTCAAGCTGATAATTAATCAGCGTTTTCTTGAACTTGGAAAGAAGGGACATAAATTTAATCGGTTGGTAATTAGAGGATGAAAAAGATTCGACGCGTGGAACGACAAATGATGAGTAGGGCAGATGAAAAAGCTTAAGTAGTAGTAGGATACCAACCGGACTAGCGGTTTTATTTATGCTAAGATCGTTTAGGACTCTCGTGCGAAAGATATTGGCTTCATAGAATCATTAACGCCCTAAATGACAGGCAGAGTTAAAACACTCACTGGCAGAGTTGAATTGGCAGCGAAATGCCAGAAGAATGTACGAAAACTAAAACGATTTAAACTGTGTCTTGAAGATAAAGATTTGTGCTTTCTAAAATGAATGTACAACATTTTGTTTAGAAATACCTTGTATTTTGCTTTTAGTCTTAAAATAAGCGTTTTATCTTTTGTTTTTGCATTTTTGAGATTTGATGTCAAAAGCATGTCCTAATAAAGCTAAAATAAGTTAGCATTTCAATTTAGGACAACAAATTCCTTTATTCCGTTTGATTTGTGCATATCCAGTCTTCAAACGTCAAATAAATTTAAAAAAAATAATATTAAAATTTCCAATTCAGAGCTGAAATCACAATTAAAACAATTAAAGACCTATCAGTTCTTAGTACTAATATTTGGCATAAGTGCCATATTTTCAATTAAAAGGTTTTGGCAAAAAAAAAAAATTCTTAGTTTTAAAAGATTGTGATCTAAATAAATATTTTTATTTTTAACTTCCCATAGGAAGTTATTGTAATGGGTCCGATTTGTCAAATTGAAAATTTTGACAATTCTCGACGTTTCAAGGTCCCTAGAGTCGAAATAAAAGATTTTTAGAAAGATGTCTGTGCGTGCGTGTGTACGTACGTTACCTTCGTACGTCCGTACGTTCGCGACGTTTTTTTTCGTCCTCCATAGCTCAAGAACCAGAAGAGCTATCAACTTCAAAAAAAATTTGTTATACAGATAATAAGGCAAAAAGGGCTTTCAAGAAAATTGCGTGGGTGGTTTTTTTTACCACAGCAGTTTTGAAAAAAAGGTACAAATTTTGGTTAACCCTAAATATCTTACGAACTAAAAACGCTAGAGCCTTGAATTAAATTTTATGTAATATATTGTAGCGTGATACCAAATAGGTATATTTTTTGAAAAAAATCAATATAACGGTTTTTTTATAGATCAATAAAACTGAAAAAAAAAAAATTGTCACCTCCAAAATTTTACGACTGAAATATGATTTCATCTCTAAAACAATTTTGTGCAACGAAGAATAATTGACAGTTTTTTTTTTATAAAAATAAATATCTAAAAAAAACATTATTCAAAGTTGGTAAAAATTGACCATCGATTTAAATATCTTTTCAAAAACTTGAAATTAAGGCTTCAAGCTTATTTTATCTTATAAGAAATATTGTTTTCAACATTTTGAAAAATGTTGAGAAAAATCAAACTGACAGTTTTTTTACAAAAAAAAAATCCTAAAAAATGTATAAAAGTTGGTAAAAATTGAATTTCGACTCAAATATCTTTTCAAAACTTTGAGGTATTGGCTTTAATTTACTTTTATCTTTCAAAAAATCTTGTTGTAAACAAGATAAAGTGTTGGTAAAAAATGATTTTCGACTCAAATATCTTTTAAAAACTTTGAGATAATAGCTTTTAACTAATTTTATGTTGTAAGAAATATTGTTTTCAACATTAGAACAAATTTTGAGAAAAATCGAATTGACAGTTTTTTTACAAAAAATAAAAATCTAAAAAAATCTATAAAAGTTGATAAAAATTGATTTTCGACTCAAATATCTCTTCAAAAATTTAAAATATTGGCTTCAAACTAATTTTATCTTATAAGAAATATTATTTTCAACATTTGGAAAAAATTCGAATTGACAGTTCTTTTACAAAAAACAATACTAAAACTTGGTAAAAATTTACTTTCGGCTCAAATAGCTTTTCATTAAAAATATTGGCTTCAAACTTATTTTATTTCACAAAAAATATTGCTTTCGATATTCAGTAATTTTTATATAAAAATTCAACAGTCCGTTTTTGTCATAAAAAATAAAATCTAAAAAAAATAGTACCCAAAATTGGTAAAAATTGATACGACCGACAGACGGGATGGAAAGTTATCAGTGTGGGTAGCATCCCAGCCTCTTTTTAATTATTGAACAGGGTTTTTCAACAGGGATGCTACAAAAGTAGAGCGACATTGACAGCAAACGACGCCATATTTCTTCCCGTTCTTTTGATGTTTCTCTTCAGTAAGGTTTGCCATTTCATTATAAAAAGATATACAAGCCAAAAACGAACCCAATTCATAAAAATGTACCACCGAAATTTGGACTCAGTGGCCTCAACGTTAAGAGCGCTACGTCTATTTTATTGTCGTCATAATCGTTAGACAAATAACTGCCCGTAGTCCCGAGAATATTGCTGCCGCTGAGGCTTCAGTTGAAGAAAGCCCAAATGTTTCTCTCACACGTCGTTCTCAAGCGTTTTGCATTTTTGTGAATTTTGCGAAAAGTTCTTGGCCTACATCCTTACAAGATTAAATTGACGGAAGAGCTGAAGAAGCTTGAACACCAGAACCGTCGGATGTGCATGAATTGGGCTGAGCAACAACTTGAAAATTATTCGGAATTTCATCGAAAAATGATTTATCATGGTATGCCTAAAAAATTACTTTTTGGTATGGTTTATGGGTCGGCGGTGTCATTGGGCCGTACTTCTTCCGTGATGATCAAGACCGGCACGTTACTGTGAATAGGTATCGCTACCGTTCAATGATAACCGAATGTTTTTGGCACAAATTGGATGATATGGTCTTGGAAGACATGTGGAAACCAAGTTTGTAGTACTCGTAGCATGATGGTTGGTGTATTGGACTGTCATACCAGACGTCGGCATATTACCCATTTGGATTTAGCTTAAAACTGTAGGTCCCCTCCATTACTGGCATAGAGGATGGTTGAGTTTTGTAAGTCACTAGGCACTAGTTCTCAACGGACTGTTGAGCCACCGAATTTTTTTTTTCGAAAGTTTATAGAACGTGTAATCTGACAAAATAGTCCAGTCCCTCGGCCGCCTGGGATTTGACGCCGTTAGACTATTTTCTTGAATGGCTACGTCAAGTCTTTGGTCTATGCTAACAAACCAGAAACGGTTGATGAACTTTGTACGAATATCGAACTTAAAATGGCAGCAGTATCAGCCGATTAATGCTTAAAGATTTATACCGTTGAAAATTGGGTTCAGCTACTGTACTTCTGTAAGCGTGCCCGTGGTGAACATTCAAAAGAAATCGACTTCCATAGTCATCGAACATACTAAAGAATTACATTTATATCCAAAACCGTTTTTGTTTTATTCAAAAAAACTTTTGTAGCGCTCTTATTGAAAAACCCGATACTTCCCAAAAAAATACTAAACCAAACAAATCATTTATATGAAACATTTTCAGCGGATTTTTCTTATGACAAAAACAAATTATTCTTTCAAAAACTTCAGCAGTTATATTGTTTTGTAACATTGAAAGCGCCTAGTCTCATTATCGAGTGAGTAGTGGTGCCAATAACAGGGCTTATTTAGATTTTATGTCATTTTTCCTTTGGGACTGAATTAATTTTCATAGTTGTATTATTTTAAGATGAATTAAACAATTAATTCAATTAACCAAGGTTAGTTTAATTAACCATATAACAGTATACGACGCAATTTCAATTACACAGTCAATTTACGAACTTAATATTTTCGGTCAATTAGTTAGAAAAATCATTAAAGCAAAGGTGCAATTAAGCAGGGATAACTGTATTGCTTCTATTTCGGTAAATTCTATTCTAAAAGCTATATAACGAAGTGATTAAAGAAATTATTAAACTAGTTTAAGCCAAAATCGTAAGAATCATGAAAAATAATTACCAACATTTGTTCTCGTCCTTTTCCTTCAGGGACGTTTATTAAACACACAATAGGTCGTCGATTCACCAGTTTAGGACCTATTTCATTGGCTTGATTCAAAGCATATATATACCCTCAAAAGTTATCAATTTTCAGATGGTTTACACATTTTTACACATGAGATTTCCTAAATTACTCATTGACTTTTTGAGGAAACTTACAGTTAAAAAGCTTTTTGTTAAATTGACCTAAATAAATGTTATCCTTTTTATATCAGAAATATTTGTTCAGAACGAAAATTCTATGTATAAATATGATAGCGATAATGAACAAAGCTCAAATGAAAGTCATTAAAATAAAACAAAAATTAAAACATATCTGAAAAATTCTAAAATTCATATTTTTTTTGAAAATCATTTGGGAAATATGAACTCTCCTCTTCTCTCTCTGAAAATAAAAATACCAAAAAATTCCAATTCAATTTGAAATCGAAATTTATCACCCCAGGGTCCTCCTTCCACAACATCAGTTCAGTTTCAGCATCAACAAATGTGAATGTAATTGAATTCGATACCAGAACATAACAATTCACATCTCAACAATAAGAAAGAAACAAGCAGAGTGAGTGAGATAGAGAAACAGGGACCCAAATAACCCTCAGCACTCTTATTTCAAAGTATACACCAATCGAACATATCCGAATAAAAGCTATCTACGAGTACTTCTAAGAGGTATAAAATTCCGAGAACGCGCAAAGGACCTAAACGAAAAAAATAAGGCAATACCCGTCCATTTCCTCGCTCCTCACTCCTCGTTCCTTGTTCCATTAGCATATTAGCGAAGCAATGAAGTGAAAACCAAATTACATACACGGACAGGACAGCCAGAAAATCGTAGTTATCTAAACACAATGCTCGCTTCTTTGAACTGTCTGCGACTCGATTACGGATGTAGTTATACTTGGGACTTCCTGTTGAGGTCCTTTTGCAATGTATTTTGATGGCCCAAAGGGATGTGTCGAAATAAAACCGAGAGAGAGAGAAAGACGGCAAGAGGTAGATAGAGATATGAGAAGAAATGTATTGAGGATGAGAATGTGCACGAAATGTCCTCTGTTTTTTCCTGATGCCCTTCGCCTTAACATTCCCAAACAGTCTAAGTTGGAAGTTTCGATAGATGTTTCTATGGTCGTTTTTGTATCTTTTTCTGTGAAAGCCTCGAAGCTCATTCATATGCACATTTGTTTTCTGAGAATAGTTTTCTCGCCAGAAGGCGAAGACTGATGGAGATGGTATAGATAGAAGCTGAAGTGTAGTTTTGTGTTCCAACAACTTTTCCCCCTTCCCCCTGGAAATAAAATTGAAGAGGATATTTCTTCGATGAGAAATGTAAGACAGTTTCTACCTTCCTACCCATTTCTAACATTAGAAAGGGGTTAAAAGGATACTACACATACAGAGATACAGAGTAAAGGATATGGGTTGGGAAGGGTATGTCTAAGTATTTGGCAGGAAATTCACATGAATTTTCAAGCTCTTTTTGGTAATTTAGGACAATATAAAAGATAAGATTTAAGAAAGTGTGTTTATCTGAAGAACATACAAAAAAATACCTACCGAATATGTAATGCAAAGAAAAATATGCTGATGAACTGAACCGTATGTAAGGCTAACGACATCAAGCCTCAGGAGCAATAGAATAAAGATAATAAATTTTGGTTTTCGGAGAGATCAAGAAAAGGATATTTTTGTTGGATAAGCTGCTGATGATAAGTAGGTACTTGGATGGGAAATAAAAGGCTTATGTTTTAAGACATTTCATGGACAAGAATGGCACCTTCAAGGCTTAAAACTGGCAAGAAAAGCGATCAAGATTCAAGAAACCTTTTTTCCAAAAAAAGTGCACACACCACGTTAAAACAAAACTTTACCTCACAATTTCACTTGAAATTAAATTGAACCAAGAAAGTGCAAGTTTTCTTTTTGCCACGAGTTTTAAAAAGAAACGTTTTCCTTTAAGATCGATAGAAGTTGAACGGAAAAAGTAAAAAAGTACAAGAAGAATCTAAGGGTAAGAACATATTTCTAAATTTTAAATGTGATTCTCAGAATTGTGCATCTTACTTAAAAATTAATTCAAGTATTTGACATATGAATATACGATCCTGAAAAAAGGAGACCCTCTAAACTGCACCAACTATAGAGGAATAAGTCTACTTAATATCGCCTATAAAATCTTCTCTGCCGAAATATGTGAACGTCTAAAGCCCATCGTCAACAACCTGATAGGTATTTATCAGTGTGGTTTTAGGCCAGGAAAGTCCACAGTTGATCAAATATTTACATTACGGCAGATCCTGGAAAAAAACTCAAGAACACCAAATTGACACCCACCATCTTTTCATCGATTTCAATTCCGCATCTACTGGAACAAGCTGTATAGAGCCATGTCTAGTTTTGGCATCCCTGCCAAACTCATCCGTTTGTGCAGGATGACCATAGAGAATTCACGCTGCTCCATAAAGGTTGGAAACAACTTAACAAAACCTTTCGATGTCAAAAAAGGTTTTAGACAAGGCGATGCGCTGTCATGTGATTTTTTAACATCGTGCTTGAAAGAATAGTGCAGAGCTCAAACGTCAACACTAGAGGCACTATCTTTCAAAAGTCTGCCCAATTACTGGCATATACTGATGACATTGACACAATCGGAAGAACTCAGCGTGATGTCAATGGGGCTTTTGTGAGTATTGAGGCAGAGGCGGCAAAAATGGGTTTAACGGTTAATGAGGGCAAAACAAAGTACATGCTGTCGTCAAGAAAGGACATACAACACCGATGTCTTCATCAAAACGTCACCTCCGACAGACGTAACTTTGAGGTAGTCAAAGACTTCGTCTACCTAGGCTCTGCTGTAAACGCAGAAAACAGCGCTGAGATCAAACGCAGAATAACTCTTGCTAACCGCTGTTTCTTTTTACTAAGAAAGCAATTGAGAGGTAAATTCCACTCTCGAGGGACCAAAGTGTTGCTATACAAGACCCTTATCATCCCCGTCCAGCTATACGGTGCAGAAGCATGGACTATGACAAAAGCGGATGAAAGCACCTTGGGTCGCTTCGAGAGAAAAGTTCTTCGTGTGATCTACGGTCCCGTATGCATCGAAGGGGAGCGGAGGAGAAGATGGAACGACGAACTGTACAGGCTGTACAGCGACGTAGACTAAGCCAGAAGAGTAAAAGTCCAACGACTAAGATGGCTCGGTCACGTAGAGCGCATAGAAACCAATGCTCCGGCCCGGAAAGTCTTCGAACCCGCACCCACAGGACAGCGCAGTAGAGGAAGACCGCGGATCAGGTGGCGCGCACAAGTGGAAGGTGACCTCACCCAACTTGGAGCGCGAAACTGGAGACATCTAGCTAGGGACCGAGCTAGATGGAGAAGTTTGTTGGGTGAGGCCCTAGTTCACACAGGACTGTAGCGCCACCTTAAGTAAGTAAGTAAGTATTTGACACATTTTGATATGATTTGAAAGGGAATACAAAAACGTTCTCCATGGAATTTCATAACTCCAATGGCTTGAAAAGTAAAATAATTTAAATAAAACCAAAAAGTCAATTTATTCAGTATCTAGTAGGCTGAGATATTGAACTTAAATGTGCCAAGTAAAAATTATAATCATAATCCACAATTATAGCTGCAACACTTTCAGCCTGCTTTTGATAAACGAAAGCTCGTAATCAAAACCATAAAAAAGAGCATATGTGTAAAAAGTTATACATTTGTTGCGAAAAGAAGCTCTGGGAGTTTCGCTTAATTTTTTGGACATTCATAACATAAAAAATATTACTTGTTATGAGTAAAAATAGAAATGACTTTCTATTCCCAAAAATGTCTCGACAAATTTCTTGGATAATTGGACAAAATCCTAAAAAATATCCGATATTTTCTATCTCATGGGTATTGGAGAGTTAACACTCGATAGGCAGGTCTGGTCTGTGAGGTATTTGAATTCGATCGATTCACCCGTTTAGTAAGATCAATCCAAGTTTGTACAAAATTTAGCCGATTTATGATGATACATTTTAATGCTCTACTGACCAGCGTTGATGAATCCAATTGGAGTATTTTGATAAGGTAATCCAAACATGTTTCGGTATAAAGCAAATAATAAGTGTTGTTGATGGAAGACCAAAGACTCGCTATAAAAGGAAAAATATAATTTTTCCGCATCCTCATATTATTTGTAGCCCCACACTTGGGAGTAGTAAGGAATAAAAGATTTTGCAACAGATTGAAACAGTTTATATATTGCTGAGTGGTGGATGGATTTATTTACAATGCATTTTTTCCAGGAAACGCAGAGGGCAGCCTTCTTCTCCTGAAGTTTCAACTTGATATGTTTTTTCATACACAGGTTACTTGTTATATAATAACACCAAGGTATTTAACTTCCTTAACAACTTGAACTTCCTGATCCTGGTACTTCCATTTTTCATAACTAGCGTATCTTCCGTGTCCTTTTCTGGAGATCATTATGTTAGATTTGCTAAGGTTCACTGATATATTCCATGTATGGCAGTATTTTCCAAGTTTGACGATCATTTCTTAGAGTTGGTTTGGGGATTCCCATAAAAGTACGATATCATCAGCCCGGAACATTTTCTCCCGCAAACTTCACCCCTCCTCCAGTGTGCTCCACTAAATCCTTAATAAATAGAATGAATAACGAGCATCCTTGTTTTGTGCCAATTGAAGAACCGAAATCTTCGGAAAGGCATTCTCCATCCCAAACGGCTATTGAATCTTTAACATAAAGAGTTCTTAAAATACTGATAATTCAGGAAGATATGCCGATATTATTATATTCCAGTTTTTGTCCACGATTTAAGTACATATTTGCAATATTAAGTAGCAGAAACACCTGTAATAAATACCACTGAGCTTGGAGTTCACGTTCACCCACGGATTAAGTCTATTGAAAATCATACTCGCAAATATCTTCATAGACGCGTTTAAAAACGAGATACCTCAATAATACTCTGCAACAGATGTATCTCCTTTCTTAAATAATGGGAAAATCACCGAAGACAGAAAAGTATGAGGATTGACTCCAAAATCGAAGATTTCATTATAACAACAAAGAAGTTGGGCTATTAAATCTTTTGAGGCATACTTGAAAAATTCAACTGGAATTCGGTCTGTTCCAGCTGACTTGTGTAGTTTTGCTTCACCTATCGCTGAAATCAATTCTTCTTCCAAAAAGTTTGAACCCAGAAAATTATCTTTGATATATGGCTCAGTATAGTGGAATTTTAAGGCCTTGCATACCGTATTGAACAACGAAGAAAAATGATTCTTTAAATCTGACGCCTTAAGACCGCACCCTATAGCAAGCTTAGCTTCCTTTACTAACTTAATTCCTTTCCAAAATTCAGCAAAAGATCTTGCTATTGACAGTGTGGTGACTGTGATTGTATTATAGTCTAACTGTTTTTGTAAGCACAATTTTTTACGATATTTTTATCGATTATTTTTTGTTTGACTCTACGTACCATAGTTCAAAGTTCTCATTATTAGATGAGCGAAGCAAGTTTAGGAACTCCACATCAAACCAGATTTTCTTGTTTTTTCTTCGAGTTTTAAGCAGGTTAGATTGATGTGGATATGTTCCTTTTAAAATAGCTAGTAATTCTTCCATGAATGGACTTTAAGATACATCCTTCAGCAAATATAGTTCCCTACTCAAGCATAGCTGGTAACTCTGCAAAAAAAGTTCATTCCATTTTCCAGCTACATTAGGCTTAACTGAAATAACTAAATTTAAATTTTAAATTAATATCTTAATCATTTCATCTGTGAAAAAAAATGTACTTGAATTCGAAACCTTTGCCAGTTCTTAAAATATGTGCGTGTTTCAATAACTTCCTATAGGAAGTGAATGAAACTGAAAGACTATTCCGATCACATGCCCAAGGAATGTTCTGCATTACTAATTGATCTACAGATTTAACTTTTTTAGACTTCTCCATCATCGAAAAGTCCATTTTAATGAACTTTTATTAAATACACTAGTTTAAAAAATCTCGCACATCCAATTATAATTGAACAGTTGTAGCTTCTACAGAAATTGAAAAAACGTGTTGTCTTTCTCAAAAGTTTTAACTTTAAAAGCACTTTAAGAACTCCTACATCCAGCTTAAATCACCCCCAAATGGATTTCACCAATTACATCTTGTAAGTTTCCTAGAATTTAAAATAATCTCAGACCTACCTTTACCTGCAAATACTTTTCACTCTCAGATAAGATACAAAATTGCCATGAAAGCTACTTTATTTATATACCCTATAACACCCCCCTCGAGATATTCAATTTTAATAACGAATTGTCAAAGATTCCTGGAAAATTCACGGTCAATAAAGAATACCCAATTACCAATTCAACAAAAAAAGCCAGAAAATTGTCACCAAGGACACTTTGCTGTAACATTGGCTGAACTTTATACGATGATATCCTGGTAAAGAGGTAAAATATGATTCAAACCAATCAATAAAATAATTTACCTTCTCTTGTTCATTGTTGAGTTAACATTGCTTCAATAATTCTTCTCCCAGAAAATAACCAAAAGAAAAATAAAATATAGAACTCCAAACTTTTCACCATGTCATTGCCAGTGGCAAGGAAGAAGAACAGAAACAGAACTATATCAAGCAATCCTTTTTTTGGAAAGAAAAGGGGCTAAGGATAAAATCCTTCGGGATGGAATGGGTGGTGTGAAAGACGGCCGACAACGACGACGAGGACGATGGTGGGTGTTTGAGGCAAGAGGTATGAAACTTTAAAACTCGTTCGATAAATAATATCTCACTTGAACACAGAGCAGCACAGCACACCAAAAAATAAAAACTTCTCAATTCCACATCTGCTTCAGTTCCCTTTGGATTTAAGTGAAATATTTCTGAAAATATAAGCTTCAAGCCAAAAAAAGGACCTTCTCCTTGTTCTATGTTCAAAAGGGAGGTATATGTATATTTCTTCCTCCTCACTCTATTTCCATTAATAATACAAACGAGATAATTCAAAATTTCTACAATTCGACAATTTTATGCTTAGCTAATCGTAAATAAAAAATTCCATTTTTGCCTCAGCTCCTTTTTTATGTCCTTTTTGTTTATGAGTGTATTTGTGTGTGGATATGATTTTGAGAACGTGTATGTGTGTGTGTTTAGAGGCTTAAGCGATAAATTTATTGTTCATCATTAAAATCAACGAAACAAGGACACTAAGCATGAAATTGTATCTCAACAAAATTTCAACATCCAACATGAAATATAAAATACAAGGACAAAGAGGATAATAATAATTGCTTGTGCCCATTTCAATTTATTATAGGAAATTATTATTAATATTATTGTTATTGTTTGTTAGATGTTTTTTTTTCTTCTATACTTTGGGGAAGGGGCAGGTGGAGAAAAATAGAAAAATTCTAATTGAGTGCTGAAAAGCTTGGGACGACGACTTCGACACAAATACTTAATCTGTATTTTATCGTAAATGAAGATATTTTTCTATTATCGAAATAAGTCTACTTTATGGCTGGTTAGTTATTGCCTCTTAAGGTAAAATGAAAGAAAGGAACAAATGGAAAAAAGGGACCTATCTCTAGTATCATTATATAGGCCCAACAAATTATTGATTGAACTTGCAAAAGATAAACAAAAATCGATTTGTTTTAGCTTGAAGAAAAATTAAGTATTTGTACTTTGAAAATGTTTACAGAGGGAAAAATACTTATTGTAAAGGTTTTTGTGTATAATTTTAGCAATGAACTTTCTGTTTTGTCTTTCTTCACAAGACAATTTTTAAGAGCCTTCGAGGAAATTATAATGTTTAGGTATAGGAGGGACAAAGGGAGTGTACATTTGAATTTAGCTTAAAAACAATTTGTTATGGGAATATTTGTCTTTTCATTATTTTAATTGGAACATTTCAGCTAGAAGGCTTTCTTAATTTCTTTGGAAGAAATAAATAGAAAACAAAAGTACAGCGAGTCAACAAAGAGCCCAAATAAAAGTTATACAAATTATTTTGTTTCATTGGTATTGGAAAATTTTAAAAATGGATGTTCCTTGAGAACATAGGATATCAATCTATGGGCAATATGGGCGCACTTACATGTCGATATAGAACTAATTCTATCTTCCATATGTTTAATTTTACTTATCATTTTTTTTTACTAAATTGTACACAAGAAAAAACAGTATAATGTGAATATTCTTATTTATTCAGGGTTACCCGTTTTGCGGTTTTAAACGTAAACGTAAATAAAACACATATAAAATATTTATTTTCGTGATGTTTCTTTTTTATTATGAAGTTTGAACGTTGACATTATGTGTGAATTACTACATCATTTAAATGAACACCAAGTGAACTGTTGTAAGCATCGATTCTCTTCAGGTCATTTTTAAACCACTTTTTGACACATATTGAGCAGTATCTCAGCCATAATTTGACGAATGTTGCCAGTAGATGTCGCCACGATAAGAAATTACGTAGCCAGGGAATGTCTCTTGTAATAAAGACATATACGCTCGAGTTGTTTGGCATGTGGCACAGTCTTGTTGAAACCACATATTTTTTAAGCGGTATTCTTCAATAGGAGGAAAAATAAGTCGGTTACCGTATGGCCATAACTGTCCGAATTGACGGTGACAGTCGTTCCATCAGTGTTTTCGAAGATATAAGGTCCATTCACACCTACAGACCAAAGAGTGCACCAAACAGTGACTTTTTATGGCTTAAGCCTCTTTTCAGTAGTACGTTGGACTGTCTGTCCATCTTAAGTTTTTTCCACGGGTACCTTTTTGAGAGGAATTGACAAAATCCTAGAAGAGTAATTCTTCTCATGATAAGTGCTTGCGCAATTTAGCCGTTCGAACTAACCTTAAAACTGTAGGTCCCTTAAAACCCCTGACAGCATTACGCGCACACAGGAATGGTTGAGAGTTGTAAGTCACTAGGACCTAGGCCCGAGTTTTAAACGGACTGTTGTGCCACCTAATTCATTTCTTTTTAAGGTGACAGTCAAACAACAATACTGCATCATTTTTTCAGTTACTTGTTTTTTCCTTTCAAAAATGTTCTTGTGACAAAATTCTTACTATAACGAGGCAGCTGATGGTTTGGTACTTTTATTTCGAAGCCATTTACAAATCTGACCATGGTAATTATTAAAGTAACCTTCGCTGCTGTCAACATAGCTTTACTTAACCAAGCCTTATCCAGAATTTTGACATGGACAGCAAAATGTGGCTTAATGTTTAACCCCTTTTAAATAGACCTAGCTCTTTTTACAAGTAAGAGGAGAATACCTGATGTCAGATTAAGCTTAATACTTAGAACTTATATTGGATGAAACACTGAACTGAAGTCCATATACATTAGAGATCCTTGTATACACAAAGTTAGTTAAGTATTCGATTTCTACTCCTGAAATGAAAGCTTCAGTAGAAACAATGGACCGTCAAATAATTGTCAGATCATTACGCACTTATGGTTACATGGTATGTTGAAATACGTTAACGAAAGCTATATATCTAAAAAACCTCACAAGGGTGCATAAAATGGCATGTAAAGGCATAACAAGAGCGATGAAAACCACTCCTACTGCAGGAATGGAAACAATATTCAATCTTTTACCCTTGGACTTGGGCTTTTCCCAAGAAACCGTGCCTTACGGTTGAGCTAGACCAGTTGCTGGAAAACCAGCCACATAGGACTTGCACGGATGCAACAGGAACAATGTCAGCAAAGATTACTTAACACCCTGACTGAACTTCAATAAACCCTTTAGTTCTATCTTCACTGATAGAAACAATTGGGTACACAATGTTCCACATATCAGCGAGTCGACAATTTTCATATATGTTGCTCAGGTAAGTGTACGTTTCTTTACTTTTCTATTGGCAGTGACATACGCTGAAAAAAAGATCTCAATGAACACTATTGTTAGCTGATTTCACCGTTAACATTAATAGCCAAACAGTATTAAAATCGATTTCTGCTACAGGAATCGAATCGGAGCTTGTAAATTACTATCGCCAAAAACTAACTTAGCTCACAGCAAAATATAAGACTCCTGGGACGCCTGGATACAAGAAAGCTTATGACCTGGTGAGGAGACTACTGCCCAGCACTATGACACACAAGAAACAAACTCTTAAGCAGACACTTCCGAAATAATATTAAATTAACTATGAGCCATTTCAGAAAACAGCCTTTTAGGCTTTATATAAATTGCTACAACAAAGTCAAACCACAAACATCATAGGTTTTATATTTTCTGGGAAGTTCAATACTTCGGGTTATCACAATGGACCTGCATTGATCTAGGTTTGGCGATAACATCGTCAATCACCACACTATTTATCTCTCGTGACCTATAGACGCAATTGAGAGTTGATTCTGAATCGTATTTCACGAAAATCAAATAGCCAGTTTTTTTACTGGTAAAACAAAATTCCAAATTTTACTATTTTAAGCCTAGTACGCTGCTGATGCGAAACGAAATTTTTCGGTGGTCTCCAAGTGTAGAGCGAAATTAAAACGAAAACCACAACGGAAAAATATTTGTGTAGAGTTCTGTCAGCTGTGGAAAACAAAAAACAAAAACACCGAAAGTCACGAGTAAACAATTTTCAATTTTGATTTGTAAACAATTTTTTCCAATAAATAAATTAAACGTCAAAATTTCGCAAGCAATTAATATACCGGGCAATTAAATTGAGAACGAAAAGAGTGGAGAATTGTACTAAAAAATCTAGTACAGCTATCCACTAAAATGACACATTTCGTTGTTCAGCAGCGTACTGAAAAACGAAAAGCACAGCGAAATTTTTCGTTTATGATTTCGTCATGTCATTTTTGTATGGGAAATTTCGTTTCGCATCAGCAGCGTACTAGGCTTTAGATCTCAAAGGCAAAAAATGTGCTCTCGATTATTCAAAATATCAAGTGGAATTTTCATACTGATTTCATTATCGTTTTGCTTTCAAAGTGTTTTAAACGACCCAAAAGTTATGAAAAATAATTTTCATATTTTTATAAATAAAAGCAGAAACAAGCTTTTATTTTTAAGCTCGAAAAATTTGTTTAACAAACAACCATATCGGCTCAAGAAAAATTTACAAGATAAAATAATACAAAAAAAACTGGAAGAAATTCCACCAAAAATCGGTACAAGTTTATTTTAACTTAAACTTCAATTGCTTGCATTATTTTAAAACTTCAGACATTGAAATCTTTTGTTCGATTCTATCAAGTGTAATCCTTCAAGGGTATCAAACGAAAGTAATTGAGTTCTGTAAACCATTAAGTTTTTGAGCTTAGATTTTCTCAGAAGCAATCAATTGTATGGAAAATTTAGTTCCCATCGGAAATTAGAGTACAATCATGCAAATAAGATTCTCAATTCCAAAACTCTACTTTTTTATATAACTTATACATTCTTGAAGAATAATTTATTATTTGCATGATTGATTTTTTGTTTATATTGAAAAAAGCATATCAAAAACACTGCCTCTCAAGTTTCAATATCGTTTCCTGAAATACTCGGCATAGAGAAAAAAAATTGGCCATTCAATATTCAATCGCTTGCAAAAAACTACTTAAATAAGTTTCCGAAAAAATGAATACCGAATGTATGACTGGCCAAGGTACTAACGTACTAAGTCCACAAAAACTTATATTTTCGTTTTTTTTTCATTTCCTGACTTTTGTTTGTGGCTCTTTTCAATGTTTAGATTTATTTATTTGTATATTTACTTTCGCTCTACTGGTTGCAAAAATAATAATAATAATCAAATATTCGTATCCAATTCCTTTGGAAAGGAAACGAGAAAAAGTTGGAAAAAAGAACACCACCGTATCCTTACATTTGCTCTCGTAGATCGTGTGTATGAGATATGTTATTCCAAAAGGACCTGAAATGAGATGATAATGGAATAAAGGCTCCTGGGAAAGGGAAAACGCGTGTGTCGAGTGTCCTTCAACACAAAAAAAGAACCAAACCATTCTACCATTACCACCCGCCTGGCTCCCTATTGGCTGATGTGTTTTGTGTGCTGTAACTGTATATAGCCTTATAGCCTTTACATCGACTTGATTATATAGTTCTGGTAATACATATTGGCAATTCAATTTGGCTCAGTAAATTTATGATCATGTATCATTTTTATTGTTATTTTTTTTTTCTTCCTTTACTTTGACTTTTCTTCCGAAAGTAGGTAAAAATAATTCTTCGATTGGTCTTCAGTCAATAATCAAATAAATATAAGTATGAAGGACGAAGGTGTAGTCTATAGAGGCTGCCGGACCTCCTCGTACATGTGTAGTGTATTTTTGTTTTTTTTTTTCTTCAAGTTCTTCGATTTTTTCTTTCCCCTTTGAAAATAAATGATCAGAGAGAGAGTCCTTTAAGGAATTTATGTGCATTCTTAAGAAGTGCTAAAAACTAATACCTACCTCGTGCTCGTATAGTCCTTGTACAATACGATACGAGGATACGATTTCATAGTAACACATGCGCCATAAAATAATGTTTACAGCCTTTAGCTATAATACTCGTAGCTAAGCTATAGTCCATGAATCAACGGGGCTGTAAATCTTTATGAGGACACATTAAGGCTGAATAATAATTTTGAATAAAATTCTTATGCGCGTCTCGTATTGTAATTGAAAATGTAATGAGAAATGTTTTGTGTTTTATGTGTCTGTTACATATAAATACATATACAAGTCTAACAACAACAACAACTTAGCTTAATATTGTTCTAGACCAATATTGGTAATGTCAGATGACAGCAGCTTGAGCTTGGTAGGTTGGTCTTAATAATACTGCGGTATTATATATATTTTTGAATACTAGAACCAAATGAAAAACCAAAAAAAAACAACTTAAAGGATTTTTGTACAAAGGCAAAATCCACATCCCTAAAAACATTTTGCGGTATACTACTATTATTTATTTGGTGAATTATGAACAGTTGAGTGGTTTTAATACCTCCACCTCGGCTACATCTATACACAACAGTAAACTTAATGGGTTTGAGGCTTTGATATTTTCCAAAATATTAAGGAAAAGGAATTTCATTAGATGTGGTTGTTGGTTTGTTTTCGTAAAAATCTAATGGCAGATACTTTATTTTGTTTTTCCTTTGTTCCAGATGGGAGAATTTGATTTTCTAAATATAAATCTAAGACTACATTGTTTCCGCTGTGAAAATATGGTAGGTACCTTTGCATATATATTTAAATTTTAATGCAAATATCTTCGAAAAAAGAGGTGGAGTGGTTGTTCAGTTGGGAGGGTAACATAATTTTTGATTGCGGTACTCAAAGAAATGATGCAGAGCAAAATTAAAGCTTCCTAAAAAATTAAACATCTTCTAAGTTGGTAATAATAAAAGGTGAAGGCTATAATTCATGGTTCGATATTTTATATCGGATTGCTAGATGAATTGGATTCTAACAATTTGTTGTATTTCAAGGGGGAAAAATTTTAAAAATAAGTGCTGGAAACAATAAATTTAATAAATGATGAAGAAATTTAAATTTAACATATTTTTTAATTTCATGTTTAAATCGTAGACATATGCATTTCAATGCAACCTTCTCTATCAACACCTACTCATACCTCCCTGTATTGAACATTCGGTGTCTAGTACCTAAACTGGAGATTGGGTTCAAAACCCAGTGAAAAGATATTGGGGTTAGCAAGCGAAAGAGGTTTTTTCCACTAAGGACCTTTCCTTCCATTCAGAAGGTCCCGGAGGAATTCCCAAGGTAGAATCCGTTAGATTGGTCTACTTAGTGAACACCTTATATGGCTTCTACGACATATTTGAAGACAAGGCCTGTACGAAACGGTTATGCCGGCTCTTGCCCTTGGAGTTAAATCAAGGACCTAGTCCTGTAGGTTGAAGGTCGTGTGTCATATTGACCACAAAAAGAAAACCCAGTTGCGAATCATCAACAATCCTCATATACGGACGGATTTACTGTTGACAACCTACGCAAACGAAATAAGGACAACCAACTTTGGATATTCACGTGGATTATTAGGTCCCTTAATAGCCCACGTGCAGCCAAAGAATGAGCGAAGGCCCTAGACTGCTATAAAGAAGAGATCACCGTCATCCAGGGAATGCTATGGGATGGGCTGGGCCGGATGAAATACTTTGATATTTACTATGGTGACTGCTACCAGAAAAACCAACCACGCTTATTTGGATGCAACGTTGTCATTGGAGGTAGACTTGGGCAACAAGTTTTAAGCTAAGAATGCATCAAAAAACTCTTCATGACTATCAGGGCCTAATTTGAAAATATTATAATAATATGCACGCACGCCCCACAGAAGAGAAGTATGACAACACCAAGGGTATGTTCCTTGAGCCCTTGGACAAAGCATATAAGCAGTGTTCCAGCTACGATATTAAAATCGTCCTAGGCGATTTTAATACCAAGCTAGGAAAGGAAAACATTTTTGGTGGAATAATCGGGAAAAACAGCTTGCATGACAACACCTGCTACAACGGATTCAGGCTCATAGATTTTCCTGCCTGGCGAAACGTCATAGTAGCCAGTACGAGTTTTCCACACCTGAACATCCAAAAAGGAACTTGGAAATCTACAGATCAATCTACCGTCAACTAGATTGATCAAATTGTGATCGACGCCAGACACGCTTCCAGCATCATGGATGTACAAACTTTCCGAGGAGCTTAATCGAGTCGGATCACTACCTTGTTGTAGCCAAGGTAGAACTTCGGGTTTCTAGATCCAAGGCAAAGTAAGTAGATGATGGGAGAAGGTACAACGTCGAACAACTACAATCGCAAGAGATCGCCAAATCCTTCTCCGTATGATTTACAAGTAACCTCTCTCTGGAAGTTCTCTGCTGCCAACACAATGTATCAAAAACCAGTGGCATCATTGCCAAAATGCAATCAGAGAAGCCTCCTTTGACGTGCTTTTTTGGAAGCAGCCCGCAAAAAGTAACCCCTGGTTTGATGATTAATGTTGGTAGGCAAATACAGCCACACAACAGGCACGTAAAGCGGCGCTGCATGAAAGGATGAGAGCTGCTCATGAGAAGAAGACGTGAAAGTAACACCGACTTCTCAGAAGGAAAAAGAAGGAGAAGCGTGAGGTCAAAGATGTTTAGAGGTTTAAAAGCAGGAATGAAGTTCGAAAGTTTTATGAACAGGTCAAACGAAATTCATAAGTACAGAAACCCAGAACCGAAGGCTGCAAAGACAAAAGTGGAAACATCATAGTGGAACCGCAGTCAATGGATATGGAAGGACCACTTCTGCAGACTGTACAATGGCAACGTAGAACCGAATCCCGCTCTCAGGAAGGATGATCCATTCAACATAACTGACGAAAGCCAAGAATCCTGTCTTTCCAACTCAATTGGAGTAAAGATTGCCATATGTGAGCTGAAGTCTAACAAAGCTGCTGGAGTGAATGGCTTGAATGCCAGGTTCTTCAAAGCAGCTGGAGATAATTTGGTTAGGACCGCGCACCAAATTATCGGTATGATATGGTCAGAAGAAAGCATCCCCGATGAAAGGAACCTGAGTACTGTTTTCCCGATCCTGAAAAAAGGATACTCTCTAAATTGCACCAACTATAGAGGAATCAGTCTACTTTGCATTGCTTACAAAATCGTCTCTGCTGTAATATGTGAACGTCTAAAGCCCATCGTCTACAACCTGATAGGTCCTAATCAGTGTAGTCTTAGAGCCGAAAAGTCCACAGTTGATCAAATATTCACTTTACGGCAGATCTTGGAAAAAACCCAAGAACACCAAATCGACACCCACCATCTTTTCATCGATTTCAAGGCCGCATATGACAGCATCTACAGGGACGAGCTGTATAGAGCCATGTCTAGTTTTGGCATCCCTGCCAAACTCGTCCGTATCTCCAGTAAGGTTGGAAACAACTTAACAGAACCTTTCAATGTCAAAAAAGGTTTCAGACAAGGTGATGCGCTATCATGTGATGTTTTAACATCGCACTTGAAACTATAGTGCAGAGCTCACACGTCAACACTAGAGGCACTTTCTTTCAAAAGTCTGTCCAATAACTAGCATATGCTGATGACATTGACATAATGGGAAGATCTCAGCGTGATGTCGTTAGTATTGAGGCAGAGGCGGCGAAAATGGATTTAATGGTTAAAGAGCACAAAACAAAGTACATATGCTGTCGTCAAGAACGGACTCACAACACCGACGTCTTGGTCAGAACGTCACCATCGACAGATGTAACTTTGAAGTACTCAATGACTTCGTCTACCTAGGCTCCACTATGAACGCAGAAAACAGCACCAGCGCTAAGATCAAACGCTGATTAACTCTTGCTAACCGCTGTTTCTTTGGAGTTAGAAAGCAATTGAGTGGTAAAGTCCTCTCTCGAGGGACCAAAGTGTTGCTATATATGACCCTTATCATCCCCGATCTGCTTTACGGTGCAGAAGCATGGACTATGACAAAAGCGGATGAAAGAACCTTGAGTTGCATCGAACGGGAGTCGAGGAGAAGATGGAACGACGAGCTGTACAGCGACGAAGACTCACCCAAAGGGGAAAAGTCCAAAGACTAAGATGGCTCGTTGACGTATCACGTATGAAAACCAATGCTCTGGCCCGGAATCAAAACGCACAAGACAGCAGTTCAAAAGAGGAAGACCGCATATCAGGTGGCGCGCTCAAGTGGAAAGTGGCCTCACCCAACTTAGAGCGCAAAGCTGGAGACATCTTGTTATGAACCGAGCAAGATGTAGAAATTTGTTGGATGAGGCCCTAGTTCTTACAGGACTGTAGCGCCACTTTAAGTAAGTAATTACTTATGATTTTGTCCGCTTACTTCTGACTTATTTTAAAGGAAACACGACCACTCAAAAACTATACACCTACAAAGTTCTAGCTCCAATTTCTGAGAAATCACACTTATTTATAATCAAACAATCACGGGGGTTTTGAAAAAAATATTTAAGCTGAAATTCAATCACAATTACGTTTTTTTGAAGAAATTTGTACAGACCTTTGGTAATATGAAATTTCACATTTTTATGGATTTATCATGTTCACCCTTTTAAACCCATCTGCCCACCTATTTGCTACGAAACCCTTACTAAAAAAAAATAACAAATTTTACTTTATTCAAAAACCACTGATGCTGCTCAAGGTAATAGCTTAAAGCTTTCAAGGTAATCACATATGAGCAATAAAAAAGCCTGAATATTTTATTTAGTATATCATATTTTGTTTCATGATTGTGAATATTTACTTTCTGTTGAATAAACAATACTTTTGTTTAAACTCCCACAGTTGATAGTTATTTGACAATGCTGTCAAGTTTTTGTTTTGGGATCAGTATTTCCATTAAATTTTTAACATGAAAAGTACATCAGACACCAAAAAGCAAAACAAAAATTAAAACCCTTTTTTAGAAATTTAAATAATAGTTTTTCAGGTATAAACAAATATGTTGATAATCCCAAATGAATTCAAAACCTGATGAAAATAGAAAAAACAAAAAAAAAAAAATGTTTGTCGGTATCTATGAAAAACTCCTATGCATAAATAACAAAAACCTATAAGGACTCTATACAGGATTTTTGTATATATACTTTTGAGAGCTGGACGAGGATGATGATGGGTATGTGAAGCTGGCTAAATATTATCCCAGAGCAAATATGAAATCATCATCAAACATAGACACACTATTACCGACCACTTTATCGCCCCCTTTTGGGAGTTTGCCTGATGTGGTGATGTTCCATCAGCATCAAAGTTATAGAATTGGGAATTTTGTACAAATAAAATAAAATTATATACAAAACAAAAACATTGTATGTACAAAAACGAAACAAAGCACTGGAGAGGGATTGTTGATGTTTTGTATTCTTCTGCTATTCCAATGTTTGAAACTCGCCTACCTCATAAAAGTTTATGGGATTCTAAAAAAAAAGAAACTACCTAAACTGATACGCCCTTGTGTTTGCTAAATATTGTTACACAAATAGAAACGTTGGTCCTTTATAGTTTTAGCTGACACAAGAATTTAATTAAAGATATTATTTTTAATGTTATTTCATAAGTATACCTTCATCTGAATGTGAATCATCTACTCTGCTTAATTAATCGAAATTGTTTAAATGTGAAAACTTTGATCAATAAACAGAAGCTTAAACTGCCATAGGTAATACTTGAACGAGTATCTTAAACCCAAGGGTCGGTTGCCTTAGCAAAATCCTTAACAAAACAAACATGACATTGGCATAAAATTAAATTAATAATTAAATTTCATTATTATTTCAATTGCTTGTACCAAAATTCATTTGTTTTCAATCAAAATACCTTCCTCTACGTCTATGCCTACATCTCGTCTGCATACATAACATAAAGTAGCAGCAGCAGCATTAATCATGGAGGAATCTCGACCAGTTAATGTTTATATAGTTTGACGTCTTGACATCAAATCTTCGGAACAAAGCAAAAGAGGCGTAATAAATTATATTGCGTATACTCCCGAGTGTACATACCCGGAATCGTAGGCATGTAATAAATTTTATTTGTAAGGTTTATTATCAAAATGTCAAAAACATATATTTTTTTTCATTTCATCATCATTTAAGTTTACTATAGTAGGCCTAACTATATACCTCCAATACTCTATTCGGAATATTATAGTCCCTCCTTTGCCGATTCTTGGGATGCTTGTGATTTTGAAAAAAGTTTTCTCTTTAACACGAAAATCCTCTCAAAGAATTTACCAATATTTAATGAACGTGATGGTGTTCATCAAAAAGATATGAGGCCAAAAGCAAAGCATATTTTAAGTATAGATGTACATAATCTAAAACTGACATCATCACATCATCATCATCATCATCATAATCCTGAACTACATAGAGATGTGCACATATGTTTTTATGTGTAGCTTTAAGGCCCCAACTTCCTCTCATTCCTATGTCCCTAAGCACCTTGACACTAATGGATGGGGAGATGAAAGTGCAAAATATAAGAAAAAAAGAATATAACTACAATCCTCCCCTTCTCGTCTGCCCCCTGAATTTAATGGGAAACTTTAACAGGATCTAAAATTAAAGTTTAGTATAGTTTCAGTTTTTTTTTTAGTTTTTATTCTACTCGTGCTGAACTACCTCAATGCATTTGAGTGGATTCAGGAGGTATTTGATCAGTGATGTTATACAATTTTTTTCGCTGAATTTTATTTAAACGTGAAGACTTATCATACTCGTGGCATGATGGTTAATGCGATGGGCTGTCATGCGAGAGGTCCTGGGTTTGATCCCTGCCTATGCCACCTAAAGTTTTTTTCACGGTACTGCCTCTTGCGAGGAATTGACAAATTCTCCAAGAGTAATTTCTTGTCATGAAAAGTGCTTTCTCAAATTTGCCGTTCGGATTCGGCTTAAAATTGTAGGTCCTTTCCATCCTTGACAACAGTCCTCGCACACAGGAATGGTTGAGAGTTGTCACTCACTAGGCCCTAGTTCTCAAACGGGCTGTTGCGCCACCCAATTTATTTATGTATTTATTATCAAAAACTAAAATTCTTTTCAATGAAGATTGTGAACCGGTTAATATTTTTAGACAGAATAGTAATTATACATGCAATTTACCTTTTTTGTTAACAGAAACAACTTAAATTCTTTATGGCAGGAAGGACTTCACCATTTTTATACATGGGAAAGTTGAGCATCAAAAGTTTGTGTCATGCCAAACAGAATCAAATGCTTTTTTAACGTCAAGTAAAACCACACCGGTACTTTTACCATTGGTAAAATTGGTTTTATTGATTTTGGTTATTCGATCGATATGGTGGGCTGTACGACTGGTATGCTTGAAACAAAAATTGCTCAGGAGGCAGTAAGTTATTATTGTTAATGTGTGCCATTAGTTTATTTTCAATTATTTTTTCAAAACAGATACTTACAGTCCTTAGTAAACTTAAAGGACGATAACTAACAGGATGGCTAACGTTTTTTCCAAGTTTCAAAATTGGAATAATTTTAGCATTTTTCCAATCAATTGAAAAATAGCTTGACTTGATACATGAATTGAAGAATTTAAAAAAAAAAATCAATACCTTGGAAGGTTTTTTAAAAAAAAGATTTTTTATGGTATCAAAGCCAGCTGACTTTCGAGTATTCAATTCAAGGAGTGTGTCGATAACTTTGTTAGTTGTAACATACTCGTCTCGATCATTTAAGATGCTTGAGTTGATCAAATGCAATTCTAATGATTCCACATTGCTATTTGTTGTGGAGTTGTTTTTTAGTGCGTTTAAAGCGTTTGCCTTTTCAGAATAGTGTAAGGCTTCTGGCCCATTATCTAGTTTTAGTG